>NW_027207440.1:317500-395000 GCF_963455315.2 Globicephala melas | reverse complement strand
CCCTAACCCTAACCCTAACCCTAACCCTAACCCTAACCCTAACCCTAACCCTAACCCTAACCCTAACCCTAACCCTAACCCTAACCCTAACCCTAACCCTAACCCTAACCCTAACCCTAACCCTAACCCTAACCCTAACCCTAACCCTAACCCTAACCCTAACCCTAACCCTAACCCTAACCCTAACCCTAACCCTAACCCTAACCCTAACCCTAACCCTAACCCTAACCCTAACCCTAACCCTAACCCTAACCCTAACCCTAACCCTAACCCTAACCCTAACCCTAACCCTAACCCTAACCCTAACCCTAACCCTAACCCTAACCCTAACCCTAACCCTAACCCTAACCCTAACCCTAACCCTAACCCTAACCCTAACCCTAACCCTAACCCTAACCCTAACCCTAACCCTAACCCTAACCCTAACCCTAACCCTAACCCTAACCCTAACCCTAACCCTAACCCTAACCCTAACCCTAACCCTAACCCTAACCCTAACCCTAACCCTAACCCTAACCCTAACCCTAACCCTAACCCTAACCCTAACCCTAACCCTAACCCTAACCCTAACCCTAACCCTAACCCTAACCCTAACCCTAACCCTAACCCTAACCCTAACCCTAACCCTAACCCTAACCCTAACCCTAACCCTAACCCTAACCCTAACCCTAACCCTAACCCTAACCCTAACCCTAACCCTAACCCTAACCCTAACCCTAACCCTAACCCTAACCCTAACCCTAACCCTAACCCTAACCCTAACCCTAACCCTAACCCTAACCCTAACCCTAACCCTAACCCTAACCCTAACCCTAACCCTAACCCTAACCCTAACCCTAACCCTAACCCTAACCCTAACCCTAACCCTAACCCTAACCCTAACCCTAACCCTAACCCTAACCCTAACCCTAACCCTAACCCTAACCCTAACCCTAACCCTAACCCTAACCCTAACCCTAACCCTAACCCTAACCCTAACCCTAACCCTAACCCTAACCCTAACCCTAACCCTAACCCTAACCCTAACCCTAACCCTAACCCTAACCCTAACCCTAACCCAACCCTAACCCTAACCCTAACCCTAACCCTAACCCTAACCCTAACCCTAACCCTAACCCTAACCCTAACCCTAACCCTAACCCTAACCCTAACCCTAACCCTAACCCTAACCCTAACCCTAACCCTAACCCTAACCCTAACCCTAACCCTAACCCTAACCCTAACCCTAACCCTAACCCTAACCCTAACCCTAACCCTAACCCTAACCCTAACCCTAACCCTAACCCTAACCCTAACCCTAACCCTAACCCTAACCCTAACCCTAACCCTAACCCTAACCCTAACCCTAACCCTAACCCTAACCCTAACCCTAACCCTAACCCTAACCCTAACCCTAACCCTAACCCTAACCCTAACCCTAACCCTAACCCTAACCCTAACCCTAACCCTAACCCTAACCCTAACCCTAACCCTAACCCTAACCCTAACCCTAACCCTAACCCTAACCCTAACCCTAACCCTAACCCTAACCCTAACCCTAACCCTAACCCTAACCCTAACCCTAACCCTAACCCTAACCCTAACCCTAACCCTAACCCTAACCCTAACCCTAACCCTAACCCTAACCCTAACCCTAACCCTAACCCTAACCCTAACCCTAACCCTAACCCTAACCCTAACCCTAACCCTAACCCTAACCCTAACCCTAACCCTAACCCTAACCCTAACCCTAACCCTAACCCTAACCCTAACCCTAACCCTAACCCTAACCCTAACCCTAACCCTAACCCTAACCCTAACCCTAACCCTAACCCTAACCCTAACCCTAACCCTAACCCTAACCCTAACCCTAACCCTAACCCTAACCCTAACCCTAACCCTAACCCTAACCCTAACCCTAACCCTAACCCTAACCCTAACCCTAACCCTAACCCTAACCCTAACCCTAACCCTAACCCTAACCCTAACCCTAACCCTAACCCTAACCCTAACCCTAACCCTAACCCTAACCCTAACCCTAACCCTAACCCTAACCCTAACCCTAACCCTAACCCTAACCCTAACCCTAACCCTAACCCTAACCCTAACCCTAACCCTAACCCTAACCCTAACCCTAACCCTAACCCTAACCCTAACCCTAACCCTAACCCTAACCCTAACCCTAACCCTAACCCTAACCCTAACCCTAACCCTAACCCTAACCCTAACCCTAACCCTAACCCTAACCCTAACCCTAACCCTAACCCTAACCCTAACCCTAACCCTAACCCTAACCCTAACCCTAACCCTAACCCTAACCCTAACCCTAACCCTAACCCTAACCCTAACCCTAACCCTAACCCTAACCCTAACCCTAACCCTAACCCTAACCCTAACCCTAACCCTAACCCTAACCCTAACCCTAACCCTAACCCTAACCCTAACCCTAACCCTAACCCTAACCCTAACCCTAACCCTAACCCTAACCCTAACCCTAACCCTAACCCTAACCCTAACCCTAACCCTAACCCTAACCCTAACCCTAACCCTAACCCTAACCCTAACCCTAACCCTAACCCTAACCCTAACCCTAACCCTAACCCTAACCCTAACCCTAACCCTAACCCTAACCCTAACCCTAACCCTAACCCTAACCCTAACCCTAACCCTAACCCTAACCCTAACCCTAACCCTAACCCTAACCCTAACCCTAACCCTAACCCTAACCCTAACCCTAACCCTAACCCTAACCCTAACCCTAACCCTAACCCTAACCCTAACCCTAACCCTAACCCTAACCCTAACCCTAACCCTAACCCTAACCCTAACCCTAACCCTAACCCTAACCCTAACCCTAACCCTAACCCTAACCCTAACCCTAACCCTAACCCTAACCCTAACCCTAACCCTAACCCTAACCCTAACCCTAACCCTAACCCTAACCCTAACCCTAACCCTAACCCTAACCCTAACCCTAACCCTAACCCTAACCCTAACCCTAACCCTAACCCTAACCCTAACCCTAACCCTAACCCTAACCCTAACCCTAACCCTAACCCTAACCCTAACCCTAACCCTAACCCTAACCCTAACCCTAACCCTAACCCTAACCCTAACCCTAACCCTAACCCTAACCCTAACCCTAACCCTAACCCTAACCCTAACCCTAACCCTAACCCTAACCCTAACCCTAACCCTAACCCTAACCCTAACCCTAACCCTAACCCTAACCCTAACCCTAACCCTAACCCTAACCCTAACCCTAACCCTAACCCTAACCCTAACCCTAACCCTAACCCTAACCCTAACCCTAACCCTAACCCTAACCCTAACCCTAACCCTAACCCTAACCCTAACCCTAACCCTAACCCTAACCCTAACCCTAACCCTAACCCTAACCCTAACCCTAACCCTAACCCTAACCCTAACCCTAACCCTAACCCTAACCCTAACCCTAACCCTAACCCTAACCCTAACCCTAACCCTAACCCTAACCCTAACCCTAACCCTAACCCTAACCCTAACCCTAACCCTAACCCTAACCCTAACCCTAACCCTAACCCTAACCCTAACCCTAACCCTAACCCTAACCCTAACCCTAACCCTAACCCTAACCCTAACCCTAACCCTAACCCTAACCCTAACCCTAACCCTAACCCTAACCCTAACCCTAACCCTAACCCTAACCCTAACCCTAACCCTAACCCTAACCCTAACCCTAACCCTAACCCTAACCCTAACCCTAACCCTAACCCTAACCCTAACCCTAACCCTAACCCTAACCCTAACCCTAACCCTAACCCTAACCCTAACCCTAACCCTAACCCTAACCCTAACCCTAACCCTAACCCTAACCCTAACCCTAACCCTAACCCTAACCCTAACCCTAACCCTAACCCTAACCCTAACCCTAACCCTAACCCTAACCCTAACCCTAACCCTAACCCTAACCCTAACCCTAACCCTAACCCTAACCCTAACCCTAACCCTAACCCTAACCCTAACCCTAACCCTAACCCTAACCCTAACCCTAACCCTAACCCTAACCCTAACCCTAACCCTAACCCTAACCCTAACCCTAACCCTAACCCTAACCCTAACCCTAACCCTAACCCTAACCCTAACCCTAACCCTAACCCTAACCCTAACCCTAACCCTAACCCTAACCCTAACCCTAACCCTAACCCTAACCCTAACCCTAACCCTAACCCTAACCCTAACCCTAACCCTAACCCTAACCCTAACCCTAACCCTAACCCTAACCCTAACCCTAACCCTAACCCTAACCCTAACCCTAACCCTAACCCTAACCCTAACCCTAACCCTAACCCTAACCCTAACCCTAACCCTAACCCTAACCCTAACCCTAACCCTAACCCTAACCCTAACCCTAACCCTAACCCTAACCCTAACCCTAACCCTAACCCTAACCCTAACCCTAACCCTAACCCTAACCCTAACCCTAACCCTAACCCTAACCCTAACCCTAACCCTAACCCTAACCCTAACCCTAACCCTAACCCTAACCCTAACCCTAACCCTAACCCTAACCCTAACCCTAACCCTAACCCTAACCCTAACCCTAACCCTAACCCTAACCCTAACCCTAACCCTAACCCTAACCCTAACCCTAACCCTAACCCTAACCCTAACCCTAACCCTAACCCTAACCCTAACCCTAACCCTAACCCTAACCCTAACCCTAACCCTAACCCTAACCCTAACCCTAACCCTAACCCTAACCCTAACCCTAACCCTAACCCTAACCCTAACCCTAACCCTAACCCTAACCCTAACCCTAACCCTAACCCTAACCCTAACCCTAACCCTAACCCTAACCCTAACCCTAACCCTAACCCTAACCCTAACCCTAACCCTAACCCTAACCCTAACCCTAACCCTAACCCTAACCCTAACCCTAACCCTAACCCTAACCCTAACCCTAACCCTAACCCTAACCCTAACCCTAACCCTAACCCTAACCCTAACCCTAACCCTAACCCTAACCCTAACCCTAACCCTAACCCTAACCCTAACCCTAACCCTAACCCTAACCCTAACCCTAACCCTAACCCTAACCCTAACCCTAACCCTAACCCTAACCCTAACCCTAACCCTAACCCTAACCCTAACCCTAACCCTAACCCTAACCCTAACCCTAACCCTAACCCTAACCCTAACCCTAACCCTAACCCTAACCCTAACCCTAACCCTAACCCTAACCCTAACCCTAACCCTAACCCTAACCCTAACCCTAACCCTAACCCTAACCCTAACCCTAACCCTAACCCTAACCCTAACCCTAACCCTAACCCTAACCCTAACCCTAACCCTAACCCTAACCCTAACCCTAACCCTAACCCTAACCCTAACCCTAACCCTAACCCTAACCCTAACCCTAACCCTAACCTAACCCTAACCCTAACCCTAACCCTAACCCTAACCCTAACCCTAACCCTAACCCTAACCCTAACCCTAACCCTAACCCTAACCCTAACCCTAACCCTAACCCTAACCCTAACCCTAACCCTAACCCTAACCCTAACCCTAACCCTAACCCTAACCCTAACCCTAACCCTAACCCTAACCCTAACCCTAACCCTAACCCTAACCCTAACCCTAACCCTAACCCTAACCCTAACCCTAACCCTAACCCTAACCCTAACCCTAACCCTAACCCTAACCCTAACCCTAACCCTAACCCTAACCCTAACCCTAACCCTAACCCTAACCCTAACCCTAACCCTAACCCTAACCCTAACCCTAACCCTAACCCTAACCCTAACCCTAACCCTAACCCTAACCCTAACCCTAACCCTAACCCTAACCCTAACCCTAACCCTAACCCTAACCCTAACCCTAACCCTAACCCTAACCCTAACCCTAACCCTAACCCTAACCCTAACCCTAACCCTAACCCTAACCCTAACCCTAACCCTAACCCTAACCCTAACCCTAACCCTAACCCTAACCCTAACCCTAACCCTAACCCTAACCCTAACCCTAACCCTAACCCTAACCCTAACCCTAACCCTAACCCTAACCCTAACCCTAACCCTAACCCTAACCCTAACCCTAACCCCTAACCCTAACCCTAACCCTAACCCTAACCCTAACCCTAACCCTAACCCTAACCCTAACCCTAACCCTAACCCTAACCCTAACCCTAACCCTAACCCTAACCCTAACCCTAACCCTAACCCTAACCCTAACCCTAACCCTAACCCTAACCCTAACCCTAACCCTAACCCTAACCCTAACCCTAACCCTAACCCTAACCCTAACCCTAACCCTAACCCTAACCCTAACCCTAACCCTAACCCTAACCCTAACCCTAACCCTAACCCTAACCCTAACCCTAACCCTAACCCTAACCCCTAACCCTAACCCTAACCCTAACCCTAACCCTAACCCTAACCCCTAACCCTAACCCTAACCCTAACCCTAACCCTAACCCTAACCCTAACCCTAACCCTAACCCTAACCCTAACCCTAACCCTAACCCTAACCCTAACCCTAACCCCTAACCCTAACCCTAACCCTAACCCTAACCCTAACCCTAACCCTAACCCTAACCCTAACCCTAACCCTAACCCTAACCCCTAACCCTAACCCTAACCCTAACCCTAACCCTAACCCTAACCCTAGCCCCTAACCCTAACCCTAACCCTAACCCTAACCCTAACCCTAACCCTAACCCTAACCCTAACCCCTAACCCTAACCCTAGCCCGAACCCTAACCCTAACCCTAACCCTAACCCTAACTCTAGCCCGAACCCTAACCCTAACACTTGCCCGAAGCCTGACCCTCACCCGTCCCCTAATCCTAACCCGTACGCTAACACTAACCCGCGCCCTCACACGTACACTCCTCCTAAAGCGTTGTCGTACCCTCACCTGGACCCTAAACCGTCCCCGTCCCCTAACCCTAACCCTAGCCCGAACCCTAAGCCTAACCCTTCCCCGAAGCCTGACCCTCACCCGTCCCCTAATCCTAACCCGTACGCTAACACTAACCTGCGCCCTCACACGTACGCTCCCCCAAAGCGTTGTCGTACCCTCACCTGGACCCTAAAACGTCCCCGTCCCCTAACCCTAACCCTAGCCCGAACCCTAAGCCTAACACTTCCCCGAAGCCTGACACTCACCCGTCCCCTAATCCTAACACGTACGCTAACACTAAGCCTCGCTCTCACACGTACGCTCCCCCTAAAGCGTTGTCGTACCCTCACCTGGACCCCAAACCGTCCCCGTCCCCTAACCCTAACCCTAGCCCGAACCCTAACCCTAAACCTTCCCCAAAGCCTGACCCACACCCGTCCTCTAATCCTAACCCATACGCTAACACTATCCCGCACCCTCACACGTACGCTCCCCCTAAAGCGTTGTCGTACCCTCACTTGGACCGTAAACCGTCCCCGTCCCCTAACCCTAACCCTAGCCCGAACCCTAAGCCTAACCCTTGCCCGAAGCCTGACCCTCACCCGTCCCCTAATCCTAAACCGTACGCTAACACTAACCTGCGCCCTCGGACGTACGCTCCCCCTAAAGCGTTGTCGTACGCTCACCTGGACCCTTAACCGTCCCCGTCCCCTAACCCTAACCCTAGCCCGAACCCTAACCCTAACACTTGCCCGAAGACTGACCCTCACCCGTCCCCTAATCCTAACCCGTACGCTAACACTAACCTGCGCCCTCACACGTACACTCCCCCTGAAGCTTTGTCGTACCCTCACCTGGACCCTAAACCGTCCCCATCCCCTAACCCTAACCCTAGCCCGAACCCTAACCCTAACCCTTCCCCGAAGCCTGACCCTCACCCGTCCCCTAATCCTAACCCGTACGCTAACACTAACCCGCGCCCTCACACGTACGCTGCCCCTAAAGCATTGTCGTACCCTCACCTGGACCCTAAACAGTCCCCGTCCCCTAACCCTAACCCTAGCCCGAACCCTAACCCTAACCCTTCCCCGAAGCCTGACCCTCACCCGTCCCCTAATCCTAACACGTACGCTAACACTAACCCGCGTCCTCACACGTCTGCTCCCCCTAAAGCGTTGTCGTACCCTCACCTGGACCCTAAACCGTCCCCGTCCCCTAACCCTAACCCTAGCCCGAACCATAAACCTAACACTTCCCCGAAGCCTGACACTAACCCGTCCCCTAATCCTAACCCGTACGCTAACACTAAGCAGCGCTCTCACACGTACGCTCCCCCTAAAGCGTTGTCGTAACCTCACCTGGACCCCAAACCGTCCCCGTCCCCTAACCCTAACCCTAGCCCGAACCCTAACCCTAACCCTTCCCCAAAGCCTGACCCACACCCGTCCCCTAATCCTAACCCATACGCTAACACTATCCTGCGCCCTCACACGTACGCTCCCCCTAAAGCGTTGTCATACCCTCACTTGGACCGTAAACCGTCCCCGTCCCCTAACCCTAACCCTAGCTCGAACCCTAACCCTAACCCTTGCCCGAAGCCTGACCCTCAACCGTCCCCTAATCCTAACCCGTACGCTAACACTAACCTGCGCCCTCAGACGTACGCTCCCCCTAAAGCGTTGTCGTACGCTCACCTGGACCCTAAACCGTCCCCGTCCCCTAACCCTAACCCTAGCCCGAAACCTAACCCTAACCCTTGCCCGAAGCCTGACCCTCACCCGTCCCCTAATCCTAACCCGTACGCTAACACTAACCTGCGCCCTCACACGTATACTCCCCCTAAAGATTTGTCGTACCCTCACCTGGACCCTAAACCGTCCCCGTCCCCTAACCCTAACCCTAGCCCGAACCCTAACCCTAACCCTTCCCCGAAGCCTGACCCTCACCCGTCCCCAATCCTAACCCGTACGCTAACGCTAACCCACGGCCTCATACGTACGCTCCCCCTAAAGTGTTGTCGTACACTCACCTGGACCCTAAACCGTCCCCGTCCCCTAACCCTAACCCTAGCCCGAACCCTAACCCTAACACTTGCCCGAAGCCTGACCCTCACCCGTCCCCTAATCCTAACCCGTACGCTAACACTAACCCGCGCCCTCACACGTCTGCTCCCCCTAAAGCGTTGTCGTACCCTCACCTGGACCCTAAACCGTCCCCGTCCCCTAACCCTAACCCTAGCCCGAACCATAAGCCTAACACTTCCCCGAAGCCTGACACTCACCCGTCCCCTAATCCTAACCCGTACGCTAACACTAAGCCACGCTCTCACACATACGCTCCCCCTAAAGCGTTGTCGTACCCTCACCTGGACTCCAAACCGTCCCCGTCCCCTAACCCTAACCCTAGCCCGAACCCTAAGCCTAACCCTTCCCCGAAGCCTGACCCTCACCCGTCCCTTAATCCTAACCCGTACGCTAACACTAACCCGCGCCCTCACACGTACACTCCTCCTAAAGCGTTGTCGTACCCTCACCTGGACCCTAAACCGTCCCTGTCCCCTAACCCTAAACCTAGCCCGAACCCTAAGCCTAACCCTTCCCCGAAGCCTGACCCTCACCCGTCCCCTAATCCTAACCCGTACGCTAACACTAACCTGCGCCCTCACACGTACGCTCCCCCTAAAGCGTTGTCGTACCCTCACCTGGACCCTAAACCGTCCCCGTCCCCTAACCCTAACCCTAGCCCGAACCCTAACCCTAACCCTTCCCCGAAGCCTGACCCTCACCCGTCCCCTAATCCTAACCCGTACGCTAACACTAACCCGCGCCCTCACACGTACGCTGCCCCTAAAGCATTGTCGTACCCTCACCTGGACCCTAAACAGTCCCCGTCCCCTAACCCTAACCCTAGCCCGAACCATAAGCCTAAAACTTCCCCGAAGCCTGACACTCACCCGTCCCCTAATCCTAACCCGTATGCTAACACTAACCTGCGCCCTCACACATACGCTCCCCCTAAAGCGTTGTCGTACCCTCACCTGGACCCCAAACCGTCCCCGTCCCCTAACCCTAAACCTAGCCCGAACCATAAGCCTAAACCTTCCCCGAAGCCTGACCCTCACCCATCCCCTAATCCTAACCCGTACGCTGACACTAACCCGCGCCCTCACACGTACGCTCCCCCTAAAGCGTTGTCGTACCCTCACCTGGACCCTAAACCGTCCCCGTCCCCTAACCCTAACCCTAGCCCGAACCCTAACCCTAACCCTTCCCCGAAGCCTGACCCTCACCCGTCCCCTAATCCTAACCCGTACGCTAACACTAACCCGCACCCTCACACGTCTGCTCCCCCTAAAGCGTTGTCGTACCCTCACCTGGACCCTAAACCGTCCCCGTCCCCTAACCCTAACCCTATCCCGAACCATAAACCTAACACTTCCCCGAAGCCTGACCCTCACCCGTACCCTAATCCTAACCCGTACGCTAACACTAAGCCGCGCTCTCACACGTACGCTCCCCCTAAAGCGTTGTCGTACCCTCACCTGGACCCCAAACCGTCCCCGTCCCCTAACCCTAACCCTAGCCCGAACCCTAACCCTAACCCTTCCCCAAAGCCTGACCCACACCCGTCCCCTAAACCTAACCCATACGCTAACACTATCCTGCGCCCTCACACGTACGCTCCCCCAAAGCGTTGTCGTACCCTCACCTGGACCCTAAAACGTCCCCGTCCCCTAACCCTAACCCTAGCCCGAACCCTAAGCCTAACACTTCCCCGAAGCCTGACACTCACCCGTCCCCTAATCCTAACACGTACGCTAACACTAAGCCTCGCTCTCACACGTACGCTCCCCCTAAAGCGTTGTCGTACCCTCACCTGGACCCCAAACCGTCCCCGTCCCCTAACCCTAACCCTAGCCCGAACCCTAACCCTAAACCTTCCCCAAAGCCTGACCCACACCCGTCCTCTAATCCTAACCCATACGCTAACACTATCCCGCGCCCTCACACGTACGCTCCCCCTAAAGCGTTGTCGTACCCTCACTTGGACCGTAAACCGTCCCCGTCCCCTAACCCTAACCCTAGCCCGAACCCTAAGCCTAACCCTTGCCCGAAGCCTGACCCTCACCCGTCCCCTAATCCTAAACCGTACGCTAACACTAACCTGCGCCCTCGGACGTACGCTCCCCCTAAAGCGTTGTCGTACGCTCACCTGGACCCTTAACCGTCCCCGTCCCCTAACCCTAACCCTAGCCCGAACCCTAACCCTAACACTTGCCCGAAGACTGACCCTCACCCGTCCCCTAATCCTAACCCGTACGCTAACACTAACCTGCGCCCTCACACGTACACTCCCCCTGAAGCTTTGTCGTACCCTCACCTGGACCCTAAACCGTCCCCATCCCCTAACCCTAACCCTAGCCCGAACCCTAACCCTAACCCTTCCCCGAAGCCTGACCCTCACCCGTCCCCTAATCCTAACCCGTACGCTAACACTAACCCGCGCCCTCACACGTACGCTGCCCCTAAAGCATTGTCGTACCCTCACCTGGACCCTAAACAGTCCCCGTCCCCTAACCCTAACCCTAGCCCGAACCCTAACCCTAACCCTTCCCCGAAGCCTGACCCTCACCCGTCCCCTAATCCTAACACGTACGCTAACACTAACCCGCGTCCTCACACGTCTGCTCCCCCTAAAGCGTTGTCGTACCCTCACCTGGACCCTAAACCGTCCCCGTCCCCTAACCCTAATCCTAGCCCGAACCATAAACCTAACACTTCCCCGAAGCCTGACACTAACCCGTCCCCTAATCCTAACCCGTACGCTAACACTAAGCAGCGCTCTCACACGTACGCTCCCCCTAAAGCGTTGTCGTAACCTCACCTGGACCCCAAACCGTCCCCGTCCCCTAACCCTAACCCTAGCCCGAACCCTAACCCTAACCCTTCCCCAAAGCCTGACCCACACCCGTCCCCTAATCCTAACCCATACGCTAACACTATCCTGCGCCCTCACACGTACGCTCCCCCTAAAGCGTTGTCATACCCTCACTTGGACCGTAAACCGTCCCCGTCCCCTAACCCTAACCCTAGCTCGAACCCTAACCCTAACACTTGCCCGAAGCCTGACCCTCAACCGTCCCCTAATCCTAACCCGTACGCTAACACTAACCTGCGCCCTCAGACGTACGCTCCCCCTAAAGCGTTGTCGTACGCTCACCTGGACCCTAAACCGTCCCCGTCCCCTAACCCTAACCCTAGCCCGAACCCTAACCCTAACCCTTGCCCGAAGCCTGACCCTCACCCGTCCCCTAATCCTAACCCGTACGCTAACACTAACCTGCGCCCTCACACGTATACTCCCCCTAAAGATTTGTCGTACCCTCACCTGGACCCTAAACCGTCCCCGTCCCCTAACCCTAACCCTAGCCCGAACCCTAACCCTAACCCTTCCCCGAAGCCTGACCCTCACCCGTCCCCAATCCTAACCCGTACGCTAACGCTAACCCACGCCCTCATACGTACGCTCCCCCTAAAGTGTTGTCGTACACTCACCTGGACCCTAAACCGTCCCCGTCCCCTAACCCTAACCCTAGCCCGAACCCTAACCCTAACACTTGCCCGAAGCCTGACCCTCACCCGTCCCCTAATCCTAACCCGTACGCTAACACTAACCCGCGCCCTCACACGTCTGCTCCCCCTAAAGCGTTGTCGTACCCTCACCTGGACCCTAAACCGTCCCCGTCCCCTAACCCTAACCCTAGCCCGAACCATAAGCCTAACACTTCCCCGAAGCCTGACACTCACCCGTCCCCTAATCCTAACCCGTACGCTAACACTAAGCCACGCTCTCACACGTACGCTCCCCCTAAAGCGTTGTCGTACCCTCACCTGGACTCCAAACCGTCCCCGTCCCCTAACCCTAACCCTAGCCCGAACCCTAAGCCTAACCCTTCCCCGAAGCCTGACCCTCACCCGTCCCCTAATCCTAACCCGTACGCTAACACTAACCCGCGCCCTCACACGTACACTCCTCCTAAAGCGTTGTCGTACCCTCACCTGGACCCTAAACCGTCCCCGTCCCCTAACCCTAACCCTAGCCCGAACCCTAAGCCTAACCCTTCCCCGAAGCCTGACCCTCACCCGTCCCCTAATCCTAACCCGTACGCTAACACTAACCTGCGCCCTCACACGTACGCTCCCCCTAAAGCGTTGTCGTACCCTCACCTGGACCCTAAACCGTCCCCGTCCCCTAACCCTAACCCTAGCCCGAACCCTAAGCCTAACCCTTGCCCGAAGCCTGACCCTCACCCGTCCCCTAATCCTAAACCGTACGCTAACACTAACCTGCGCCCTCGGACGTACGCTCCCCCTAAAGCGTTGTCGTACGCTCACCTGGACCCTTAACCGTCCCCGTCCCCTAACCCTAACCCTAGCCCGAACCCTAACCCTAACACTTGCCCGAAGACTGACCCTCACCCGTCCCCTAATCCTAACCCGTACGCTAACACTAACCTGCGCCCTCACACGTACACTCCCCCTAAAGCTTTGTCGTACCCTCACCTGGACCCTAAACCGTCCCCATCCCCTAACCCTAACCCTAGCCCGAACCCTAACCCTAACCCTTCCCCGAAGCCTGACCCTCACCCGTCCCCTAATCCTAACCCGTACGCTAACACTAACCCGCGCCCTCACACGTACGCTGCCCCTAAAGCATTGTCGTACCCTCACCTGGACCCTAAACAGTCCCCGTCCCCTAACCCTAACCCTAGCCCGAACCCTAACCCTAACCCTTCCCCGAAGCCTGACCCTCACCCGTCCCCTAATCCTAACACGTACGCTAACACTAACCCGCGCCCTCACACGTCTGCTCCCCCTAAAGCGTTGTCGTACCCTCACCTGGACCCTAAACCGTCCCCGTCCCCTAACCCTAACCCTAGCCCGAACCATAAACCTAACACTTCCCCGAAGCCTGACACTAACCCGTCCCCTAATCCTAACCCGTACGCTAACACTAAGCCGCGCTCTCACACGTACGCTCCTCCTAAAGCGTTGTCGTACCCTCACCTGGACCCTAAACCGTCCCCGTCCCCTAACCCTAACCCTAGCCCGAACCATAAACCTAACACTTCCCCGAAGCCTGACACTAACCCGTCCCCTAATCCTAACCCGTACGCTAACACTAAGCCGCGCCCTCACACGTACACTCCTCCTAAAGCGTTGTCGTACCTTCACCTGGACCCTAAACCGTCCCCGTCCCCTAACCCTAACCCTAGCCCGAACCCTAAGCCTAACCCTTCCCCGAAGCCTGACCCTCACCCGTCCCCTAATCCTAACCCGTACGCTAACACTAACCTGCGCCCTCACACGTACGCTCCCCCTAAATCGTTGTCGTACCCTCACCTGGACCCTAAACCGTCCCCGTCCCCTAACCCTAACCCTAGCCCGAACCCTAACCCTAACCCTTCCCCGAAGCCTGACCCTCACCCGTCCCCTAATCCTAACCCGTACGCTAACACTAACCCGCGCCCTCACACGTACGCTGCCCCTAAAGCATTGTCGTACCCTCACCTGGACCCTAAACCGTCCCCGTCCCCTAACCCTAACCCTAGCCCGAACCATAAGCCTAAAACTTCCCCGAAGCCTGACACTCACCCGTCCCCTAATCCTAACCCGTATGCTAACACTAACCCGCGCCCTCACACATACGCTCCCCCTAAAGCGTTGTCGTACCCTCACCTGGACTCCAAACCGTCCCCGTCCCCTAACCCTAACCCTAGCCCGAACCCTAAGCCTAACCCTTGCCCGAAGCCTGACCCTCACCCGTCCCCTAATCCTAAACCGTACGCTAACACTAACCTGCGCCCTCGGACGTACGCTCCCCCTAAAGCGTTGTCGTACGCTCACCTGGACCCTTAACCGTCCCCGTCCCCTAACCCTAACCCTAGCCCGAACCCTAACCCTAACACTTGCCCGAAGCCTGACCCTCACCCGTCCCCTAATCCTAACCCGTACGCTAACACTAACCCGCGCCCTCACACGTACACTCCTCCTAAAGCGTTGTCGTACCCTCACCTGGACCCTAAACCGTCCCCGTCCCCTAACCCTAACCCTAGCCCGAACCCTAAGCCTAACCCTTCCCCGAAGCCTGACCCTCACCCGTCCCCTAATCCTAACCCGTACGCTAACACTAACCTGCGCCCTCACACGTACGCTCCCCCAAAGCGTTGTCGTACCCTCACCTGGACCCTAAAACGTCCCCGTCCCCTAACCCTAACCCTAGCCCGAACCCTAAGCCTAACACTTCCCCGAAGCCTGACACTCACCCGTCCCCTAATCCTAACATGTACGCTAACACTAAGCCTCGCTCTCACACGTACGCTCCCCCTAAAGCGTTGTCGTACCCTCACCTGGACCCCAAACCGTCCCCGTCCCCTAACCCTAACCCTAGCCCGAACCCTAACCCTAAACCTTCCCCAAAGCCTGACCCACACCCGTCCTCTAATCCTAACCCATACGCTAACACTATCCCGCGCCCTCACACGTACGCTCCCCCTAAAGCGTTGTCGTACCCTCACTTGGACCGTAAACCGTCCCCGTCCCCTAACCCTAACCCTAGCCCGAACCCTAAGCCTAACCCTTGCCCGAAGCCTGACCCTCACCCGTCCCCTAATCCTAAACCGTACGCTAACACTAACCTGCGCCCTCGGACGTACGCTCCCCCTAAAGCGTTGTCGTACGCTCACCTGGACCCTTAACCGTCCCCGTCCCCTAACCCTAACCCTAGCCCGAACCCTAACCCTAACACTTGCCCGAAGACTGACCCTCACCCGTCCCCTAATCCTAACCCGTACGCTAACACTAACCTGCGCCCTCACACGTACACTCCCCCTGAAGCTTTGTCGTACCCTCACCTGGACCCTAAACCGTCCCCATCCCCTAACCCTAACCCTAGCCCGAACCCTAACCCTAACCCTTCCCCGAAGCCTGACCCTCACCCGTCCCCTAATCCTAACCCGTACGCTAACACTAACCCGCGCCCTCACACGTACGCTGCCCCTAAAGCATTGTCGTACCCTCACCTGGACCCTAAACAGTCCCCGTCCCCTAACCCTAACCCTAGCCCGAACCCTAACCCTAACCCTTCCCCGAAGCCTGACCCTCACCCGTCCCCTAATCCTAACACGTACGCTAACACTAACCCGCGTCCTCACACGTCTGCTCCCCCTAAAGCGTTGTCGTACCCTCACCTGGACCCTAAACCGTCCCCGTCCCCTAACCCTAACCCTAGCCCGAACCATAAACCTAACACTTCCCCGAAGCCTGACACTAACCCGTCCCCTAATCCTAACCCGTACGCTAACACTAAGCAGCGCTCTCACACGTACGCTCCCCCTAAAGCGTTGTCGTAACCTCACCTGGACCCCAAACCGTCCCCGTCCCCTAACCCTAACCCTAGCCCGAACCCTAACCCTAACCCTTCCCCAAAGCCTGACCCACACCCGTCCCCTAATCCTAACCCATACGCTAACACTATCCTGCGCCCTCACACGTACGCTCCCCCTAAAGCGTTGTCATACCCTCACTTGGACCGTAAACCGTCCCCGTCCCCTAACCCTAACCCTAGCTCGAACCCTAACCCTAACCCTTGCCCGAAGCCTGACCCTCAACCGTCCCCTAATCCTAACCCGTACGCTAACACTAACCTGCGCCCTCAGACGTACGCTCCCCCTAAAGCGTTGTCGTACGCTCACCTGGACCCTAAACCGTCCCCGTCCCCTAACCCTAACCCTAGCCCGAACCCTAACCCTAACCCTTGCCCGAAGCCTGACCCTCACCCGTCCCCTAATCCTAACCCGTACGCTAACACTAACCTGCGCCCTCACACGTATACTCCCCCTAAAGATTTGTCGTACCCTCACCTGGACCCTAAACCGTCCCCGTCCCCTAACCCTAACCCTAGCCCGAACCCTAACCCTAACCCTTCCCCGAAGCCTGACCCTCACCCGTCCCCAATCCTAACCCGTACGCTAACACTAACCCACGCCCTCATACGTACGCTCCCCCTAAAGTGTTGTCGTACACTCACCTGGACCCTAAACCGTCCCCGTCCCCTAACCCTAACCCTAGCCCGAACCCTAACCCTAACACTTGCCCGAAGCCTGACCCTCACCCGTCCCCTAATCCTAACCCGTACGCTAACACTAACCCGCGCCCTCACACGTCTGCTCCCCCTAAAGCGTTGTCGTACCCTCACCTGGACCCTAAACCGTCCCCGTCCCCTAACCCTAACCCTAGCCCGAACCATAAGCCTAACACTTCCCCGAAGCCTGACACTCACCCGTCCCCTAATCCTAACCCGTACGCTAACACTAAGCCACGCTCTCACACATACGCTCCCCCTAAAGCGTTGTCGTACCCTCACCTGGACTCCAAACCGTCCCCGTCCCCTAACCCTAACCCTAGCCCGAACCCTAAGCCTAACCCTTCCCCGAAGCCTGACCCTCACCCGTCCCTTAATCCTAACCCGTACGCTAACACTAACCCGCGCCCTCACACGTACACTCCTCCTAAAGCGTTGTCGTACCCTCACCTGGACCCTAAACCGTCCCTGTCCCCTAACCCTAACCCTAGCCCGAACCCTAAGCCTAACCCTTCCCCGAAGCCTGACCCTCACCCGTCCCCTAATCCTAACCCGTACGCTAACACTAACCTGCGCCCTCACACGTACGCTCCCCCTAAAGCGTTGTCGTACCCTCACCTGGACCCTAAACCGTCCCCGTCCCCTAACCCTAACCCTAGCCCGAACCCTAACCCTAACCCTTCCCCGAAGCCTGACCCTCACCCGTCCCCTAATCCTAACCCGTACGCTAACACTAACCCGCGCCCTCACACGTACGCTGCCCCTAAAGCATTGTCGTACCCTCACCTGGACCCTAAACAGTCCCCGTCCCCTAACCCTAACCCTAGCCCGAACCATAAGCCTAAAACTTCCCCGAAGCCTGACACTCACCCGTCCCCTAATCCTAACCCGTATGCTAACACTAACCTGCGCCCTCACACATACGCTCCCCCTAAAGCGTTGTCGTACCCTCACCTCGACCCCAAACCGTCCCCGTCCCCTAACCCTAAACCTAGCCCGAACCATAAGCCTAAACCTTCCCCGAAGCCTGACCCTCACCCATCCCCTAATCCTAACCCGTACGCTGACACTAACCCGCGCCCTCACACGTACGCTCCCCCTAAAGCGTTGTCGTACCCTCACCTGGACCCTAAACCGTCCCCGTCCCCTAACCCTAACCCTAGCCCGAACCCTAACCCTAACCCTTCCCCGAAGCCTGACCCTCACCCGTCCCCTAATCCTAACCCGTACGCTAACACTAACCCGCGCCCTCACACGTCTGCTCCCCCTAAAGCGTTGTCGTACCCTCACCTGGACCCTAAACCGTCCCCGTCCCCTAACCCTAACCCTATCCCGAACCATAAACCTAACACTTCCCCGAAGCCTGACCCTCACCCGTACCCTAATCCTAACCCGTACGCTAACACTAAGCCGCGCTCTCACACGTACGCTCCCCCTAAAGCGTTGTCGTACCCTCACCTGGACCCCAAACCGTCCCCGTCCCCGAACCCTAACCCTAGCCCGAACCCTAACCCTAACCCTTCCCCAAAGCCTGACCCACACCCGTCCCCTAAACCTAACCCATACGCTAACACTATCCTGCGCCCTCACACGTACGCTCCCCCAAAGCGTTGTCGTACCCTCACCTGGACCCTAAAACGTCCCCGTCCCCTAACCCTAACCCTAGCCCGAACCCTAAGCCTAACACTTCCCCGAAGCCTGACACTCACCCGTCCCCTAATCCTAACACGTACGCTAACACTAAGCCTCGCTCTCACACGTACGCTCCCCCTAAAGCGTTGTCGTACCCTCACCTGGACCCCAAACCGTCCCCGTCCCCTAACCCTAACCCTAGCCCGAACCCTAACCCTAAACCTTCCCCAAAGCCTGACCCACACCCGTCCTCTAATCCTAACCCATACGCTAACACTATCCCGCGCCCTCACACGTACGCTCCCCCTAAAGCGTTGTCGTACCCTCACTTGGACCGTAAACCGTCCCCGTCCCCTAACCCTAACCCTAGCCCGAACCCTAAGCCTAACCCTTGCCCGAAGCCTGACCCTCACCCGTCCCCTAATCCTAAACCGTACGCTAACACTAACCTGCGCCCTCGGACGTACGCTCCCCCTAAAGCGTTGTCGTACACTCACCTGGACCCTTAACCGTCCCCGTCCCCTAACCCTAACCCTAGCCCGAACCCTAACCCTAACACTTGCCCGAAGACTGACCCTCACCCGTCCCCTAATCCTAACCCGTACGCTAACACTAACCTGCGCCCTCACACGTACACTCCCCCTGAAGCTTTGTCGTACCCTCACCTGGACCCTAAACCGTCCCCATCCCCTAACCCTAACCCTAGCCCGAACCCTAACCCTAACCCTTCCCCGAAGCCTGACCCTCACCCGTCCCCTAATCCTAACCCGTACGCTAACACTAACCCGCGCCCTCACACGTACGCTGCCCCTAAAGCATTGTCGTACCCTCACCTGGACCCTAAACAGTCCCCGTCCCCTAACCCTAACCCTAGCCCGAACCCTAACCCTAACCCTTCCCCGAAGCCTGACCCTCACCCGTCCCCTAATCCTAACACGTACGCTAACACTAACCCGCGTCCTCACACGTCTGCTCCCCCTAAAGCGTTGTCGTACCCTCACCTGGACCCTAAACCGTCCCCGTCCCCTAACCCTAACCCTAGCCCGAACCATAAACCTAACACTTCCCCGAAGCCTGACACTAACCCGTCCCCTAATCCTAACCCGTACGCTAACACTAAGCAGCGCTCTCACACGTACGCTCCCCCTAAAGCGTTGTCGTAACCTCACCTGGACCCCAAACCGTCCCCGTCCCCTAACCCTAACCCTAGCCCGAACCCTAACCCTAACCCTTCCCCAAAGCCTGACCCTCACCCGTCCCCTAATCCTAACCCGTACGCTAACACTAACCCGCGCCCTCACACGTACGCTGCCCCTAAAGCATTGTCGTACCCTCACCTGGACCCTAAACAGTCCCCGTCCCCTAACCCTAACCCTAGCCCGAACCCTAACCCTAACCCTTCCCCGAAGCCTGACCCTCACCCGTCCCCTAATCCTAACACGTACGCTAACACTAACCCGCGCCCTCACACGTCTGCTCCCCCTAAAGCGTTGTCGTACCCTCACCTGGACCCTAAACCGTCCCCGTCCCCTAACCCTAACCCTAGCCCGAACCATAAACCTAACACTTCCCCGAAGCCTGACACTAACCCGTCCCCTAATCCTAACCCGTACGCTAACACTAAGCCGCGCTCTCACACGTACGCTCCTCCTAAAGCGTTGTCGTACCCTCACCTGGACCCTAAACCGTCCCCGTCCCCTAACCCTAACCCTAGCCCGAACCATAAACCTAACACTTCCCCGAAGCCTGACACTAACCCGTCCCCTAATCCTAACCCGTACGCTAACACTAAGCCGCGCCCTCACACGTACACTCCTCCTAAAGCGTTGTCGTACCCTCACCTGGACCCTAAACCGTCCCCGTCCCCTAACCCTAACCCTAGCCCGAACCCTAAGCCTAACCCTTCCCCGAAGCCTGACCCTCACCCGTCCCCTAATCCTAACCCGTACGCTAACACTAACCTGCGCCCTCACACGTACGCTCCCCCTAAATCGTTGTCGTACCCTCACCTGGACCCTAAACCGTCCCCGTCCCCTAACCCTAACCCTAGCCCGAACCCTAACCCTAACCCTTCCCCGAAGCCTGACCCTCACCCGTCCCCTAATCCTAACCCGTACGCTAACACTAACCCGCGCCCTCACACGTACGCTGCCCCTAAAGCATTGTCGTACCCTCACCTGGACCCTAAACCGTCCCCGTCCCCTAACCCTAACCCTAGCCCGAACCATAAGCCTAAAACTTCCCCGAAGCCTGACACTCACCCGTCCCCTAATCCTAACCCGTATGCTAACACTAACCCGCGCCCTCACACATACGCTCCCCCTAAAGCGTTGTCGTACCCTCACCTGGACTCCAAACCGTCCCCGTCCCCTAACCCTAACCCTAGCCCGAACCCTAAGCCTAACCCTTGCCCGAAGCCTGACCCTCACCCGTCCCCTAATCCTAAACCGTACGCTAACACTAACCTGCGCCCTCGGACGTACGCTCCCCCTAAAGCGTTGTCGTACGCTCACCTGGACCCTTAACCGTCCCCGTCCCCTAACCCTAACCCTAGCCCGAACCCTAACCCTAACACTTGCCCGAAGCCTGACCCTCACCCGTCCCCTAATCCTAACCCGTACGCTAACACTAACCCGCGCCCTCACACGTACACTCCTCCTAAAGCGTTGTCGTACCCTCACCTGGACCCTAAACCGTCCCCGTCCCCTAACCCTAACCCTAGCCCGAACCCTAAGCCTAACCCTTCCCCGAAGCCTGACCCTCACCCGTCCCCTAATCCTAACCCGTACGCTAACACTAACCTGCGCCCTCACACGTACGCTCCCCCAAAGCGTTGTCGTACCCTCACCTGGACCCTAAAACGTCCCCGTCCCCTAACCCTAACCCTAGCCCGAACCCTAAGCCTAACACTTCCCCGAAGCCTGACACTCACCCGTCCCCTAATCCTAACACGTACGCTAACACTAAGCCTCGCTCTCACACGTACGCTCCCCCTAAAGCGTTGTCGTACCCTCACCTGGACCCCAAACCGTCCCCGTCCCCTAACCCTAACCCTAGCCCGAACCCTAACCCTAAACCTTCCCCAAAGCCTGACCCACACCCGTCCTCTAATCCTAACCCATACGCTAACACTATCCCGCGCCCTCACACGTACGCTCCCCCTAAAGCGTTGTCGTACCCTCACTTGGACCGTAAACCGTCCCCGTCCCCTAACCCTAACCCTAGCCCGAACCCTAAGCCTAACCCTTGCCCGAAGCCTGACCCTCACCCGTCCCCTAATCCTAAACCGTACGCTAACACTAACCTGCGCCCTCGGACGTACGCTCCCCCTAAAGCGTTGTCGTACGCTCACCTGGACCCTTAACCTTCCCCGTCCCCTAACCCTAACCCTAGCCCGAACCCTAACCCTAACACTTGCCCGAAGACTGACCCTCACCCGTCCCCTAATCCTAACCCGTACGCTAACACTAACCTGCGCCCTCACACGTACACTCCCCCTGAAGCTTTGTCGTACCCTCACCTGGACCCTAAACCGTCCCCATCCCCTAACCCTAACCCTAGCCCGAACCCTAACCCTAACCCTTCCCCGAAGCCTGACCCTCACCCGTCACCTAATCCTAACCCGTACGCTAACACTAACCCGCGCCCTCACACGTACGCTGCCCCTAAAGCGTTGTCGTACCCTCACCTGGACCCTAAACCGTGCCCGTCCCCTAACCCTAACCCTAGCCCGAACCCTAACCCTAACCCTTCCCCGAAGCCTGACCCTCACCCGTCCCCTAATCCTAACCCGTACGCTAACACTAACCCGCGCCCTCACACGTCTGCTCCCCCTAAAGCGTTGTCGTACCCTCACCTGGACCCTAAACCGTCCCCGTCCCCTAACCCTAACCCTATCCCGAACCATAAACCTAACACTTCCCCGAAGCCTGACCCTCACCCGTACCCTAATCCTAACCCGTACGCTAACACTAAGCCGCGCTCTCACACGTACGCTCCCCCTAAAGCGTTGTCGTACCCTCACCTGGACCCCAAACCGTCCCCGTCCCCTAACCCTAACCCTAGCCCGAACCCTAACCCTAACCCTTCCCCAAAGCCTGACCCACACCCGTCCCCTAAACCTAACCCATACGCTAACACTATCCTGCGCCCTCACACGTACGCTCCCCCAAAGCGTTGTCGTACCCTCACCTGGACCCTAAAACGTCCCCGTCCCCTAACCCTAACCCTAGCCCGAACCCTAAGCCTAACACTTCCCCGAAGCCTGACACTCACCCGTCCCCTAATCCTAACACGTACGCTAACACTAAGCCTCGCTCTCACACGTACGCTCCCCCTAAAGCGTTGTCGTACCCTCACCTGGACCCCAAACCGTCCCCGTCCCCTAACCCTAACCCTAGCCCGAACCCTAACCCTAAACCTTCCCCAAAGCCTGACCCACACCCGTCCTCTAATCCTAACCCATACGCTAACACTATCCGGCGCCCTCACACGTACGCTCCCCCTAAAGCGTTGTCGTACCCTCACTTGGACCGTAAACCGTCCCCGTCCCCTAACCCTAACCCTAGCCCGAACCCTAAGCCTAACCCTTGCCCGAAGCCTGACCCTCACCCGTCCCCTAATCCTAAACCGTACGCTAACACTAACCTGCGCCCTCGGACGTACGCTCCCCCTAAAGCGTTGTCGTACGCTCACCTGGACCCTTAACCGTCCCCGTCCCCTAACCCTAACCCTAGCCCGAACCCTAACCCTAACACTTGCCCGAAGACTGACCCTCACCCGTCCCCTAATCCTAACCCGTACGCTAACACTAACCTGCGCCCTCACACGTACACTCCCCCTGAAGCTTTGTCGTACCCTCACCTGGACCCTAAACCGTCCCCATCCCCTAACCCTAACCCTAGCCCGAACCCTAACCCTAACCCTTCCCCGAAGCCTGACCCTCACCCGTCCCCTAATCCTAACCCGTACGCTAACACTAACCCGCGCCCTCACACGTACGCTGCCCCTAAAGCATTGTCGTACCCTCACCTGGACCCTAAACAGTCCCCGTCCCCTAACCCTAACCCTAGCCCGAACCCTAACCCTAACCCTTCCCCGAAGCCTGACCCTCACCCGTCCCCTAATCCTAACACGTACGCTAACACTAACCCGCGTCCTCACACGTCTGCTCCCCCTAAAGCGTTGTCGTACCCTCACCTGGACCCTAAACCGTCCCCGTCCCCTAACCCTAACCCTAGCCCGAACCATAAACCTAACACTTCCCCGAAGCCTGACACTAACCCGTCCCCTAATCCTAACCCGTACGCTAACACTAAGCAGCGCTCTCACACGTACGCTCCCCCTAAAGCGTTGTCGTAACCTCACCTGGACCCCAAACCGTCCCCGTCCCCTAACCCTAACCCTAGCCCGAACCCTAACCCTAACCCTTCCCCAAAGCCTGACCCACACCCGTCCCCTAATCCTAACCCATACGCTAACACTATCCTGCGCCCTCACACGTACGCTCCCCCTAAAGCGTTGTCATACCCTCACTTGGACCGTAAACCGTCCCCGTCCCCTAACCCTAACCCTAGCTCGAACCCTAACCCTAACCCTTGCCCGAAGCCTGACCCTCAACCGTCCCCTAATCCTAACCCGTACGCTAACACTAACCTGCGCCCTCAGACGTACGCTCCCCCTAAAGCGTTGTCGTACGCTCACCTGGACCCTAAACCGTCCCCGTCCCCTAACCCTAACCCTAGCCCGAACCCTAACCCTAACCCTTGCCCGAAGCCTGACCCTCACCCGTCCCCTAATCCTAACCCGTACGCTAACACTAACCTGCGCCCTCACACGTATACTCCCCCTAAAGATTTGTCGTACCCTCACCTGGACCCTAAACCGTCCCCGTCCCCTAACCCTAACCCTAGCCCGAACCCTAACCCTAACCCTTCCCCGAAGCCTGACCCTCACCCGTCCCCAATCCTAACCCGTACGCTAACACTAACCCACGCCCTCATACGTACGCTCCCCCTAAAGTGTTGTCGTACACTCACCTGGACCCTAAACCGTCCCCGTCCCCTAACCCTAACCCTAGCCCGAACCCTAACCCTAACACTTGCCCGAAGCCTGACCCTCACCCGTCCCCTAATCCTAACCCGTACGCTAACACTAACCCGCGCCCTCACACGTCTGCTCCCCCTAAAGCGTTGTCGTACCCTCACCTGGACCCTAAACCGTCCCCGTCCCCTAACCCTAACCCTAGCCCGAACCATAAGCCTAACACTTCCCCGAAGCCTGACACTCACCCGTCCCCTAATCCTAACCCGTACGCTAACACTAAGCCACGCTCTCACACGTACGCTCCCCCTAAAGCGTTGTCGTACCCTCACCTGGACTCCAAACCGTCCCCGTCCCCTAACCCTAACCCTAGCCCGAACCCTAAGCCTAACCCTTCCCCGAAGCCTGACCCTCACCCGTCCCCTAATCCTAACCCGTACGCTAACACTAACCCGCGCCCTCACACGTACACTCCTCCTAAAGCGTTGTCGTACCCTCACCTGGACCCTAAACCGTCCCCGTCCCCTAACCCTAACCCTAGCCCGAACCCTAAGCCTAACCCTTCCCCGAAGCCTGACC
Source organism: Globicephala melas (assembly GCF_963455315.2). NCBI lineage: Eukaryota > Metazoa > Chordata > Mammalia > Artiodactyla > Delphinidae > Globicephala > Globicephala melas. Next base: position 369,743 of record NW_027207440.1, on the reverse strand, counting down.
CTCACCCGTCCCCTAATCCTAACCCGTACGCTAACACTAACCTGCGCCCTCACACGTACGCTCCCCCTAAAGCGTTGTCGTACCCTCACCTGGACCCTAAACCGTCCCCGTCCCCTAACCCTAACCCTAGCCCGAACCCTAAGCCTAACCCTTGCCCGAAGCCTGACCCTCACCCGTCCCCTAATCCTAAACCGTACGCTAACACTAACCTGCGCCCTCGGACGTACGCTCCCCCTAAAGCGTTGTCGTACGCTCACCTGGACCCTTAACCGTCCCCGTCCCCTAACCCTAACCCTAGCCCGAACCCTAACCCTAACACTTGCCCGAAGACTGACCCTCACCCGTCCCCTAATCCTAACCCGTACGCTAACACTAACCTGCGCCCTCACACGTACACTCCCCCTAAAGCTTTGTCGTACCCTCACCTGGACCCTAAACCGTCCCCATCCCCTAACCCTAACCCTAGCCCGAACCCTAACCCTAACCCTTCCCCGAAGCCTGACCCTCACCCGTCCCCTAATCCTAACCCGTACGCTAACACTAACCCGCGCCCTCACACGTACGCTGCCCCTAAAGCATTGTCGTACCCTCACCTGGACCCTAAACAGTCCCCGTCCCCTAACCCTAACCCTAGCCCGAACCCTAACCCTAACCCTTCCCCGAAGCCTGACCCTCACCCGTCCCCTAATCCTAACACGTACGCTAACACTAACCCGCGCCCTCACACGTCTGCTCCCCCTAAAGCGTTGTCGTACCCTCACCTGGACCCTAAACCGTCCCCGTCCCCTAACCCTAACCCTAGCCCGAACCATAAACCTAACACTTCCCCGAAGCCTGACACTAACCCGTCCCCTAATCCTAACCCGTACGCTAACACTAAGCCGCGCTCTCACACGTACGCTCCTCCTAAAGCGTTGTCGTACCCTCACCTGGACCCTAAACCGTCCCCGTCCCCTAACCCTAACCCTAGCCCGAACCATAAACCTAACACTTCCCCGAAGCCTGACACTAACCCGTCCCCTAATCCTAACCCGTACGCTAACACTAAGCCGCGCCCTCACACGTACACTCCTCCTAAAGCGTTGTCGTACCCTCACCTGGACCCTAAACCGTCCCCGTCCCCTAACCCTAACCCTAGCCCGAACCCTAAGCCTAACACTTCCCCGAAGCCTGACCCTCACCCGTCCCCTAATCCTAACCCGTACGCTAACACTAACCTGCGCCCTCACACGTACGCTCCCCCTAAATCGTTGTCGTACCCTCACCTGGACCCTAAACCGTCCCCGTCCCCTAACCCTAACCCTAGCCCGAACCCTAACCCTAACCCTTCCCCGAAGCCTGACCCTCACCCGTCCCCTAATCCTAACCCGTACGCTAACACTAACCCGCGCCCTCACACGTACGCTGCCCCTAAAGCATTGTCGTACCCTCACCTGGACCCTAAACCGTCCCCGTCCCCTAACCCTAACCCTAGCCCGAACCATAAGCCTAAAACTTCCCCGAAGCCTGACACTCACCCGTCCCCTAATCCTAACCCGTATGCTAACACTAACCCGCGCCCTCACACATACGCTCCCCCTAAAGCGTTGTCGTACCCTCACCTGGACTCCAAACCGTCCCCGTCCCCTAACCCTAACCCTAGCCCGAACCCTAAGCCTAACTCTTGCCCGAAGCCTGACCCTCACCCGTCCCCTAATCCTAAACCGTACGCTAACACTAACCTGCGCCCTCGGACGTACGCTCCCCCTAAAGCGTTGTCGTACGCTCACCTGGACCCTTAACCGTCCCCGTCCCCTAACCCTAACCCTAGCCCGAACCCTAACCCTAACACTTGCCCGAAGCCTGACCCTCACCCGTCCCCTAATCCTAACCCGTACGCTAACACTAACCCGCGCCCTCACACGTACACTCCTCCTAAAGCGTTGTCGTACCCTCACCTGGACCCTAAACCGTCCCCGTCCCCTAACGCTAACCCTAGCCCGAACCCTAAGCCTAACCCTTCCCCGAAGCCTGACCCTCACCCGTCCCCTAATCCTAACCCGTACGCTAACACTAACCTGCGCCCTCACACGTACGCTCCCCCAAAGCGTTGTCGTACCCTCACCTGGACCCTAAAACGTCCCCGTCCCCTAACCCTAACCCTAGCCCGAACCCTAAGCCTAACACTTCCCCGAAGCCTGACACTCACCCGTCCCCTAATCCTAACACGTACGCTAACACTAAGCCTCGCTCTCACACGTACGCTCCCGCTAAAGCGTTGTCGTACCCTCACCTGGACCCCAAACCGTCCCCGTCCCCTAACCCTAACCCTAGCCCGAACCCTAACCCTAAACCTTCCCCAAAGCCTGACCCACACCCGTCCTCTAATCCTAACCCATACGCTAACACTATCCCGCGCCCTCACACGTACGCTCCCCCTAAAGCGTTGTCGTACCCTCACTTGGACCGTAAACCGTCCCCGTCCCCTAACCCTAACCCTAGCCCGAACCCTAAGCCTAACCCTTGCCCGAAGCCTGACCCTCACCCGTCCCCTAATCCTAAACCGTACGCTAACACTAACCTGCGCCCTCGGACGTACGCTCCCCCTAAAGCGTTGTCGTACGCTCACCTGGACCCTTAACCTTCCCCGTCCCCTAACCCTAACCCTAGCCCGAACCCTAACCCTAACACTTGCCCGAAGACTGACCCTCACCCGTCCCCTAATCCTAACCCGTACGCTAACACTAACCTGCGCCCTCACACGTACACTCCCCCTGAAGCTTTGTCGTACCCTCACCTGGACCCTAAACCGTCCCCATCCCCTAACCCTAACCCTAGCCCGAACCCTAACCCTAACCCTTCCCCGAAGCCTGACCCTCACCCGTCCCCTAATCCTAACCCGTACGCTAACACTAACCCGCGCCCTCACACGTACGCTGCCCCTAAAGCATTGTCGTACCCTCACCTGGACCCTAAACAGTCCCCGTCCCCTAACCCTAACCCTAGCCCGAACCCTAACCCTAACCCTTCCCCGAAGCCTGACCCTCACCCGTCCCCTAATCCTAACACGTACGCTAACACTAACCCGCGTCCTCACACGTCTGCTCCCCCTAAAGCGTTGTCGTACCCTCACCTGGACCCTAAACCGTCCCCGTCCCCTAACCCTAACCCTAGCCCGAACCATAAACCTAACACTTCCCCGAAGCCTGACACTAACCCGTCCCCTAATCCTAACCCGTACGCTAACACTAAGCAGCGCTCTCACACGTACGCTCCCCCTAAACCGTTGTCGTAACCTCACCTGGACCCCAAACCGTCCCCGTCCCCTAACCCTAACCCTAGCCCGAACCCTAACCCTAACCCTTCCCCAAAGCCTGACCCACACCCGTCCCCTAATCCTAACCCATACGCTAACACTATCCTGCGCCCTCACACGTACGCTCCCCCTAAAGCGTTGTCATACCCTCACTTGGACCGTAAACCGTCCCCGTCCCCTAACCCTAACCCTAGCTCGAACCCTAACCCTAACCCTTGCCCGAAGCCTGACCCTCAACCGTCCCCTAATCCTAACCCGTACGCTAACACTAACCTGCGCCCTCAGACGTACGCTCCCCCTAAAGCGTTGTCGTACACTCACCTGGACCCTAAACCGTCCCCGTCCCCTAACCCTAACCCTAGCCCGAACCCTAACCCTAACCCTTGCCCGAAGCCTGACCCTCACCCGTCCCCTAATCCTAACCCGTACGCTAACACTAACCTGCGCCCTCACACGTATACTCCCCCTAAAGATTTGTCGTACCCTCACCTGGACCCTAAACCGTCCCCGTCCCCTAACCCTAACCCTAGCCCGAACCCTAACCCTAACCCTTCCCCGAAGCCTGACCCTCACCCGTCCCCAATCCTAACCCGTACGCTAACACTAACCCACGCCCTCATACGTACGCTCCCCCTAAAGTGTTGTCGTACACTCACCTGGACCCTAAACCGTCCCCGTCCCCTAACCCTAACCCTAGCCCGAACCCTAACCCTAACACTTGCCCGAAGCCTGACCCTCACCCGTCCCCTAATCCTAACCCGTACGCTAACACTAACCCGCGCCCTCACACGTCTGCTCCCCCTAAAGCGTTGTCGTACCCTCACCTGGACCCTAAACCGTCCCCGTCCCCTAACCCTAACCCTAGCCCGAACCATAAGCCTAACACTTCCCCGAAGCCTGACACTCACCCGTCCCCTAATCCTAACCCGTACGCTAACACTAAGCCACGCTCTCACACATACGCTCCCCCTAAAGCGTTGTCGTACCCTCACCTGGACTCCAAACCGTCCCCGTCCCCTAACCCTAACCCTAGCCCGAACCCTAAGCCTAACCCTTCCCCGAAGCCTGACCCTCACCCGTCCCTTAATCCTAACCCGTACGCTAACACTAACCCGCGCCCTCACACGTACACTCCTCCTAAAGCGTTGTCGTACCCTCACCTGGACCCTAAACCGTCCCTGTCCCCTAACCCTAACCCTAGCCCGAACCCTAAGCCTAACCCTTCCCCGAAGCCTGACCCTCACCCGTCCCCTAATCCTAACCCGTACGCTAACACTAACCTGCGCCCTCACACGTACGCTCCCCCTAAAGCGTTGTCGTACCCTCACCTGGACCCTAAACCGTCCCCGTCCCCTAACCCTAACCCTAGCCCGAACCCTAACCCTAACCCTTCCCCGAAGCCTGACCCTCACCCGTCCCCTAATCCTAACCCGTACGCTAACACTAACCCGCGCCCTCACACGTACGCTGCCCCTAAAGCATTGTCGTACCCTCACCTGGACCCTAAACAGTCCCCGTCCCCTAACCCTAACCCTAGCCCGAACCATAAGCCTAAAACTTCCCCGAAGCCTGACACTCACCCGTCCCCTAATCCTAACCCGTATGCTAACACTAACCTGCGCCCTCACACATACGCTCCCCCTAAAGCGTTGTCGTACCCTCACCTCGACCCCAAACCGTCCCCGTCCCCTAACCCTAAACCTAGCCCGAACCATAAGCCTAAACCTTCCCCGAAGCCTGACCCTCACCCATCCCCTAATCCTAACCCGTACGCTGACACTAACCCGCGCCCTCACACGTACGCTCCCCCTAAAGCGTTGTCGTACCCTCACCTGGACCCTAAACCGTCCCCGTCCCCTAACCCTAACCCTAGCCCGAACCCTAACCCTAACCCTTCCCCGAAGCCTGACCCTCACCCGTCCCCTAATCCTAACCCGTACGCTAACACTAACCCGCGCCCTCACACGTCTGCTCCCCCTAAAGCGTTGTCGTACCCTCACCTGGACCCTAAACCGTCCCCGTCCCCTAACCCTAACCCTATCCCGAACCATAAACCTAACACTTCCCCGAAGCCTGACCCTCACCCGTACCCTAATCCTAACCCGTACGCTAACACTAAGCCGCGCTCTCACACGTACGCTCCCCCTAAAGCGTTGTCGTACCCTCACCTGGACCCCAAACCGTCCCCGTCCCCTAACCCTAACCCTAGCCCGAACCCTAACCCTAACCCTTCCCCAAAGCCTGACCCACACCCGTCCCCTAAACCTAACCCATACGCTAACACTATCCTGCGCCCTCACACGTACGCTCCCCCAAAGCGTTGTCGTACCCTCACCTGGACCCTAAAACGTCCCCGTCCCCTAACCCTAACCCTAGCCCGAACCCTAAGCCTAACACTTCCCCGAAGCCTGACACTCACCCGTCCCCTAATCCTAACACGTACGCTAACACTAAGCCTCGCTCTCACACGTACGCTCCCCCTAAAGCGTTGTCGTACCCTCACCTGGACCCCAAACCGTCCCCGTCCCCTAACCCTAACCCTAGCCCGAACCCTAACCCTAAACCTTCCCCAAAGCCTGACCCACACCCGTCCTCTAATCCTAACCCATACGCTAACACTATCCCGCGCCCTCACACGTACGCTCCCCCTAAAGCGTTGTCGTACCCTCACTTGGACCGTAAACCGTCCCCGTCCCCTAACCCTAACCCTAGCCCGAACCCTAAGCCTAACCCTTGCCCGAAGCCTGACCCTCACCCGTCCCCTAATCCTAAACCGTACGCTAACACTAACCTGCGCCCTCGGACGTACGCTCCCCCTAAAGCGTTGTCGTACGCTCACCTGGACCCTTAACCGTCCCCGTCCCCTAACCCTAACCCTAGCCCGAACCCTAACCCTAACACTTGCCCGAAGACTGACCCTCACCCGTCCCCTAATCCTAACCCGTACGCTAACACTAACCTGCGCCCTCACACGTACACTCCCCCTGAAGCTTTGTCGTACCCTCACCTGGACCCTAAACCGTCCCCATCCCCTAACCCTAACCCTAGCCCGAACCCTAACCCTAACCCTTCCCCGAAGCCTGACCCTCACCCGTCCCCTAATCCTAACCCGTACGCTAACACTAACCCGCGCCCTCACACGTACGCTGCCCCTAAAGCATTGTCGTACCCTCACCTGGACCCTAAACAGTCCCCGTCCCCTAACCCTAACCCTAGCCCGAACCCTAACCCTAACCCTTCCCCGAAGCCTGACCCTCACCCGTCCCCAATCCTAACCCGTACGCTAACACTAACCCACGCCCTCATACGTACGCTCCCCCTAAAGTGTTGTCGTACACTCACCTGGACCCTAAACCGTCCCCGTCCCCTAACCCTAACCCTAGCCCGAACCCTAACCCTAACACTTGCCCGAAGCCTGACCCTCACCCGTCCCCTAATCCTAACCCGTACGCTAACACTAACCCGCGCCCTCACACGTCTGCTCCCCCTAAAGCGTTGTCGTACCCTCACCTGGACCCTAAACCGTCCCCGTCCCCTAACCCTAACCCTAGCCCGAACCATAAGCCTAACACTTCCCCGAAGCCTGACACTCACCCGTCCCCTAATCCTAACCCGTACGCTAACACTAAGCCACGCTCTCACACGTACGCTCCCCCTAAAGCGTTGTCGTACCCTCACCTGGACTCCAAACCGTCCCCGTCCCCTAACCCTAACCCTAGCCCGAACCCTAAGCCTAACCCTTCCCCGAAGCCTGACCCTCACCCGTCCCTTAATCCTAACCCGTACGCTAACACTAACCCGTGCCCTCACACGTACACTCCTCCTAAAGCGTTGTCGTACCCTCACCTGGACCCTAAACCGTCCCTGTCCCCTAACCCTAACCCTAGCCCGAACCCTAAGCCTAACCCTTCCCCGAAGCCTGACCCTCACCCGTCCCCTAATCCTAACCCGTACGCTAACACTAACCTGCGCCCTCACACGTACGCTCCCCCTAAAGCGTTGTCGTACCCTCACCTGGACCCTAAACCGTCCCTGTCCCCTAACCCTAACCCTAGCCCGAACCCTAACCCTAACCCTTCCCCGAAGCCTGACCCTCACCCGTCCCCTAATCCTAACCCGTACGCTAACACTAACCCGCGCCCTCACACGTACGCTGCCCCTAAAGCATTGTCGTACCCTCACCTGGACCCTAAACAGTCCCCGTCCCCTAACCCTAACCCTAGCCCGAACCATAAGCCTAAAACTTCCCCGAAGCCTGACACTCACCCGTCCCCTAATCCTAACCCGTATGCTAACACTAACCTGCGCCCTCACACATACGCTCCCCCTAAAGCGTTGTCGTACCCTCACCTCGACCCCAAACCGTCCCCGTCCCCTAACCCTAAACCTAGCCCGAACCATAAGCCTAAACCTTCCCCGAAGCCTGACCCTCACCCATCCCCTAATCCTAACCCGTACGCTGACACTAACCCGCGCCCTCACACGTACGCTCCCCCTAAAGCGTTGTCGTACCCTCACCTGGACCCTAAACCGTCCCCGTCCCCTAACCCTAACCCTAGCCCGAACCCTAACCCTAACCCTTCCCCGAAGCCTGACCCTCACCCGTCCCCTAATCCTAACCCGTACGCTAACACTAACCCGCGCCCTCACACGTCTGCTCCCCCTAAAGCGTTGTCGTACCCTCACCTGGACCCTAAACCGTCCCCGTCCCCTAACCCTAACCCTATCCCGAACCATAAACCTAACACTTCCCCGAAGCCTGACCCTCACCCGTACCCTAATCCTAACCCGTACGCTAACACTAAGCCGCGCTCTCACACGTACGCTCCCCCTAAAGCGTTGTCGTACCCTCACCTGGACCCCAAACCGTCCCCGTCCCCTAACCCTAACCCTAGCCCGAACCCTAACCCTAACCCTTCCCCAAAGCCTGACCCACACCCGTCCCCTAAACCTAACCCATACGCTAACACTATCCTGCGCCCTCACACGTACGCTCCCCCTAAAGCGTTGTCGTACCCTCACTTGGACCGTAAACCGTCCCCGTCCCCTAACCCTAACCCTAGCCCGAACCCTAAGCCTAACCCTTGCCCGAAGCCTGACCCTCACCCGTCCAATAAACCTAACCCGTACGCTAACACTAACCTGCGCCTTCAGACGTACGCTCCCCCTAAAGCGTTGTCGTACACTCACCTGGACCCTAAACCGTCCCCGTCCCCTAACCCTAACCCTAGCCCGAACCCTAACCCTAACCCTTGCCCGAAGCCTGACCCTCACCCGTCCCCTAATCCTAACCCGTACGCTAACACTAACCTGCGCCCTCACACGTACACTCCCCCTAAAGCTTTGTCGTACCCTCACCTGGACCCTAAACCGTCCCCGTCCCCTAACCCTAACCCTAGCCCGAACCCTAACCCTAACCCTTCCCCGAAGCCTGACCCTCACCCGTCCCCAATCCTAACCCGTACGCTAACACTAACCCACGCCCTCATACGTACGCTCCCCCTAAAGTGTTGTCGTACACTCACCTGGACCCTAAACCGTCCCCGTCCCCTAACCCTAACCCTAGCCCAAACCCTAAGCCTAACCCTTGCCCGAAGCCTGACCCTCACCCGTCCCCTAATCCTAACCCGTACGCTAACACTAACCCGCGCCCTCACACGTACGCTCCCCCAAAGCGTTGTCGTACCCTCACCTGGACCCTAAACCGTCCCCGTCCCCTAACCCTAACCCTAGCCCGAACCCTAACCCTAACCCTTCCCCGAAGCCTGACCCTCACCCGTCCCCAATCCTAACCCGTACGCTAACACTAACCCACGCCCTCATACGTACGCTCCCCCTAAAGTGTTGTCGTACACTCACCTGGACCCTAAACCGTCCCCGTCCCCTAACCCTAACCCTAGCCCGAACCCTAAGCCTAACCCTTGCCCGAAGCCTGACCCTCACCCGTCCCCTAATCCTAACCCGTACGCTAACACTAACCCGCGCCCTCACACGTACGCTCCCCCAAAGCGTTGTCGTACCCTCACCTGGACCCTAAACCGTCCCCGTCCCCTAACCCTAATCCTAGCCCGAACCCTTAGCCTAACACTTCCCCGAAGCCTGACCCTCAGCCGTCCCCTAATCCTGACCCGTACGCTAACACTAACCGGCGCCCTCACACATACACTCCCCCTAAAGCGTTGTAGTACCCTCACCTGGACCCTAAACCGTCCCTGTCCCCTAACCCTAACCCTAGCCCGAACCCTAAGCCTAACACTTTCCCGAAGCATGACCCTCACTCGTCCCCTAATCCTAACCCGTACGCTAACACTAACACGCACCCTCACACGTACGCTGCCCCTAAAGCGTTGTCGTACCCTCACCTGGACCCCAAACCGTCCCCGTCCCCTAACCCTAACCCTAGCCCGAACCCTAACCCTAAACCTTCCCCAAAGCCTGACCCACACCCGTCCTCTAATCCTAACCCATACGCTAACACTATCCCGCGCCCTCACACGTACGCTCCCCCTAAAGCGTTGTCGTACCCTCACTTGGACCGTAAACCGTCCCCGTCCCCTAACCCTAACCCTAGCCCGAACCCTAAGCCTAACCCTTGCCCGAAGCCTGACCCTCACCCGTCCCCTAATCCTAAACCGTACGCTAACACTAACCTGCGCCCTCGGACGTACGCTCCCCCTAAAGCGTTGTCGTACGCTCACCTGGACCCTTAACCGTCCCCGTCCCCTAACCCTAACCCTAGCCCGAACCCTAACCCTAACACTTGCCCGAAGACTGACCCTCACCCGTCCCCTAATCCTAACCCGTACGCTAACACTAACCTGCGCCCTCACACGTACACTCCCCCTGAAGCTTTGTCGTACCCTCACCTGGACCCTAAACCGTCCCCATCCCCTAACCCTAACCCTAGCCCGAACCCTAACCCTAACCCTTCCCCGAAGCCTGACCCTCACCCGTCCCCTAATCCTAACCCGTACGCTAACACTAACCCGCGCCCTCACACGTACGCTGCCCCTAAAGCATTGTCGTACCCTCACCTGGACCCTAAACAGTCCCCGTCCCCTAACCCTAACCCTAGCCCGAACCCTAACCCTAACCCTTCCCCGAAGCCTGACCCTCACCCGTCCCCAATCCTAACCCGTACGCTAACACTAACCGACGCCCTCATACGTACGCTCCCCATAAAGCGTTGTCGTACCCTCACCTGGACCCTAAACCGTCCCCATACCCTAACCCTAACCCTAGCCCGAACCCTAAGCCTAACCCTTGCCCGAAGCCTGACCCTCACCCGTCCCCTAATCCTAACCCGTACGCTAACACTAACCCGCGCCCTCACACGTACGCTCCTCCAAAGCGTTGTCGTACCCTCACCTGGACCCTAAACCGTCCCCGTCCCCTAACCCTAATCCTAGCCCGAACCCTAAGCCTAACACTTCCCCGAAGCCTGACCCTCAGCCGTCCCCTAATCCTAACCCGTACGCTAACACTAAGCCGCGCTCTCACACATACACTCCCCCTAAAGCGTTGTCGTACCCTCACCTGGACCCTAAACCGTCCCTGTCCCCTAACCCTAACCCTAGCCCGAACCCTAACCCTAACACTTGCCCGAAGCCTGACCCTCATCCGTCCCCTAATCCTAACCCGTACGCTAACACTAACCCGCGCCCTCACACGTACGCTCCCCCTAAAGCGTTGTCGTACCCTCACCTGGACCCTAAACCGTCCCCGTCCCCTAACCCTAACCCTAGACCGAACCCTAAGCCTAACACTTCCCCGAAGCCTGACCCTCACCCGTCCCCTAATCCTAACCCGTACGCTAACACTAACCTGCGCCCTCACACGTACGCTCCCCCTAAAGCGTTGTCGTACCCTCACCTGGACCCTAAACCGTCCCCGTCCCCTAACCCTAACCCTAGTCCGAACCCTAACCCTAACCCTTCCCCGAAGCCTGACCCTCACCCGTCCCCTAATCCTAACCCGTACGCTAACACTAACCTGGGCCCTCACACGTCTGCTCCCCCTAAAGCGTTGTCGTACCCTCACCTGGACCCCAAACCGTCCCCGTCCCCTAACCATAACCCTAGCCCGAACCCTAACCCTAACCCTTCCCCAAAGCTTGACCCACACCTGTCCCCTAATCCTAACCCATACGCTAACAATATCCCGCGCCCTCACACATACGCTCCCCCAAAAGCGTTGTCGTACCCTCACTTGGACCGTAAACCGTCCCCGTCCCCTAACCCTAACCCTAGCCCGAACCCTAAGCCTAACCCTTGCCCGAAGCCTGACGCTCACCCGTCCCCTAATCCTAACCCGTACGCTAACACTAACCCGCGCCCTCACACGTACGCTCCCCCAAATCGTTGTTGTACCCTCAACTGGACCCTAAACCGTCCCCGTCCCCTAACCCTAAACTTAGCCCGAAACCTAACCCTAACCCTTCCGCGAAGCCTGACCCTCACCCGTCCCCAATCCTAACCCGTACGCTAACACTAACCCGCGCCCTCATACGTACGCTCCCCCTAAAGCGTTGTCGTACCCTCACCTGGACCCTAAACCGTCCCCGTCCCCTAACCCTAACCCTAGCCCGAACCCTAAGCCTAACCCTTGCCCGAAGCCTGACCCTCACCCGTCCCCTAATCCTAACCCGTACGCTAACAATAACCCGCGCCCTCACACGTACGCTCCCCCAAAGCGTTGTCGTACCCTCACCTGGACCCTAAACCGTCCCCGTCCCCTAACCCTTACCCTAGCCCGAACCCTAAGCCTAACACTTCCCCGAAGCCTGACACTCACCCGTCCCCTAATCCTAACCCGTACGCTAACGCTAAGCCTCGCTCTCACACGTACGCTCCCCCTAAAGCGTTGTCGTACCCTCACCTGGACCCCAAACCGTCCCCGTCCCCTAACCCTAACCCTAGCCCGAACCCTAACCCTAACCCTTCCCCAAAGCCTGACCCACACCCGTCCCCTAATCCTAACCCATACGCTAACACTATCCCGCGCCCTAACACGTACGCTCCCCCTAAAGCGTTGTCGTACCCTCACCTGGACCGTAAACCGTCCCCGTCCCCTAACCCTAACCCTAGCCCGAACCCTAAGCCTAACTCTTGCCCGAAGCCTGACCCTCACCCGTCCCCTAATCCTAACACGTACGCTAACACTAACCCGTGGCCTCAGACATACGCTCCCCCTAAAGCGTTGTCGTACCCTCTTCTGGACCTTAAACCGTCCCCGTCCCCTAACCCTAACCCTAGCCCGAACCCTAAGCCTAACACTTCCCCGAAGCCTGACCCTCACCCGTCCCCTAATCCTAACCCGTACGCTAACACTAACCCGCGCCCTCACACGTACGCTCCCCCTAAATCGTTGTCGTACCCTCACCTGGACCCTAATCCGTCCCCGTCCCCTAACCCTAACCCTAGCCCGAACCCTAAGACTAACACTTGCCCGAAGACTGACCCTCACCCGGCCCCTCATCCTAACCCGTACGGTAACACTAACCCGCGCCCTCACACGTACGCTCCCCCTAAAGCGTTGTCGTACCCTCACCTGGACCCTAAACCGTCCCCGTCCCCTAACCCTAAACCTAGCCCGAACCCTAAGCTTAACCCTTCCCCGAAGCATGACCCTCAACCGTCCCCTAATACTAACCCGTACGCTAACACTAACCCGCGCCCTCACACGTACGCTCCCCCAAAGCGTTGTCGTACCCTCACCTGGACCCTAAACCGTCCCCGTCCCCTAACCCTAACCCTATCCCGAACCCTAAGCCTAACACTTCCCCGAAGCCTGACACTCACCCGTCCCCTAATCCTAACACGTACGCTAACACTAAGCCACGCTCTCACACGTACGCTCCCCCTAAAGCGTTGTCGTACCCTCACCTGGACCCCAAACCGTCCCCGTCCCCTAACCCTAACCCTAGCCCGAACCCTAACCCTAAACCTTCCCCAAAGCCTGACCCACACCCGTCCTCTAATCCTAACCCATACGCTAACACTATCCCGCGCCCTCACACGTACGCTCCCCCTAAAGCGTTGTCGTACCCTCACTTGGACCGTAAACCGTCCCCGTCCCCTAACCCTAACCCTAGCCCGAACCCTAAGCCTAACCCTTGCCCGAAGCCTGACCCTCACCCGTCCCCTAATCCTAAACCGTACGCTAACACTAACCTGCGCCCTCGGACGTACGCTCCCCCTAAAGCGTTGTCGTACGCTCACCTGGACCCTTAACCGTCCCCGTCCCCTAACCCTAACCCTAGCCCGAACCCTAACCCTAACACTTGCCCGAAGACTGACCCTCACCCGTCCCCTAATCCTAACCCGTACGCTAACACTAACCTGCGCCCTCACAAGTACACTCCCCCTAAAGCTTTGTCGTACCCTCACCTGGACCCTAAATCGTCCCCATCCCCTAACCCTAACCCTAGCCCGAACCCTAACCCTAACCCTTCCCCGAAGCCTGACCCTCACCCGTTCCCTAATCCTAACCCGTACGCTAACACTAACCCGCGCCCTCACACGTACGCTGCCCCTAAAGCATTGTCGTACCCTCACCTGGACCCTAAACAGTCCCCGTCCACTAACCCTAACCCTAGCCCGAACCCTAACCCTAACACTTGCCCGAAGACTGACCCTCACCCGTCCCCTAATCCTAACCCGTACGCTAACACTAACCTGCGCCCTCACAAGTACACTCCCCCTAAAGCTTTGTCGTACCCTCACCTGGACCCTAAACCGTCCCCATCCCCTAACCCTAACCCTAGCCCGAACCCTAACCCTAACCCTTCCCCGAAGCCTGACCCTCACCCGTCCCCTAATCCTAACCCGTACGCTAACACTAACCCGCGCCCTCACACGTACGCTGCCCCTAAAGCATTGTCGTACCCTCACCTGGACCCTAAACAGTCCCCGTCCCCTAACCCTAACCCTAGCCCGAACCCTAACCCTAACCCTTCCCCGAAGCCTGACCCTCACCCGTCCCCTAATCCTAACACGTACGCTAACACTAACCCGCGTCCTCACACGTCTGCTCCCCCTAAAGCGTTGTCGTACCCTCACCTGGACCCTAAACCGTCCCCGTCCCCTAACCCTAACCCTAGCCCGAACCATAAACCTAACACTTCCCCGAAGCCTGACACTAACCCGTCCCCTAATCCTAACCCGTACGCTAACACTAAGCAGCGCTCTCACACGTACGCTCCCCCTAAAGCGTTGTCGTAACCTCACCTGGACCCCAAACCGTCCCCGTCCCCTAACCCTAACCCTAGCCCGAACCCTAACCCTAAACCTTCCCCAAAGCCTGACCCACACCCGTCCCCTAATCCTAACCCATACGCTAACACTATCCTGCGCCCTCACACGTACGCTCCCCCTAAAGCGTTGTCATACCCTCACTTGGACCGTAAACCATCCCCGTCCCCTAACCCTAACCCTAGCTCGAACCCTAACCCTAACCCTTGCCCGAAGCCTGACCCTCAACCGTCCCCTAATCCTAACCCGTACGCTAACACTAACCTGCGCCCTCAGACGTACGCTCCCCCTAAAGCGTTGTCGTACGCTCACCTGGACCCTAAACCGTCCCCGTCCCCTAACCCTAACCCTAGCCCGAACCCTAACCCTAACCCTTGCCCGAAGCCTGACCCTCACCCGTCCCCTAATCCTAACCCGTACGCTAACACTAACCTGCGCCCTCACACGTATACTCCCCCTAAAGCTTTGTCGTACCCTCACCTGGACCCTAAACCGTCCCCGTCCCCTAACCCTAACCCTAGCCCGAACCCTAACCCTAACCCTTCCCCGAAGCCTGACCCTCACCCGTCCCCAATCCTAAACCGTACGCTAACACTAACCCACGCCCTCATACGTACGCTCCCCCTAAAGTGTTGTCGTACACTCACCTGGACCCTAAACCGTCCCCGTCCCCTAACCCTAACCCTAGCCCGAACCCTAACCCTAACACTTGCCCGAAGCCTGACCCTCACCCGTCCCCTAATCCTAACCCGTACGCTAACACTAACCCGCGCCCTCACACGTCTGCTCCCCCTAAAGCGTTGTCGTACCCTCACCTGGACCCTAAACCGTCCCCGTCCCCTAACCCTAACCCTAGCCCGAACCATAAGCCTAACACTTCCCCGAAGCCTGACACTCACCCGTCCCCTAATCCTAACCCGTACGCTAACACTAAGCCACGCTCTCACACGTACGCTCCCCCTAAAGCGTTGTCGTACCCTCACCTGGACTCCAAACCGTCCCCGTCCCCTAACCCTAACCCTAGCCCGAACCCTAAGCCTAACCCTTCCCCGAAGCCTGACCCTCACCCGTCCCTTAATCCTAACCCGTACGCTAACACTAACCCGCGCCCTCACACGTACACTCCTCCTAAAGCGTTGTCGTACCCTCACCTGGACCCTAAACCGTCCCCGTCCCCTAACCCTAACCCTAGCCCGAACCCTAAGCCTAACCCTTCCCCGAAGCCTGACCCTCACCCGTCCCCTAATCCTAACCCGTACGCTAACACTAACCTGCGCCCTCACACGTACGCTCCCCCTAAAGCGTTGTCGTACCCTCACCTGGACCCTAAACCGTCCCCGTCCCCTAACCCTAACCCTAGCCCGAACCCTAACCCTAACCCTTCCCCGAAGCCTGACCCTCACCCGTCCCCTAATCCTAACCCGTACGCTAACACTAACCCGCGCCCTCACACGTACGCTGCCCCTAAAGCATTGTCGTACCCTCACCTGGACCCTAAACAGTCCCCGTCCCCTAACCCTAACCCTAGCCCGAACCCTAACCCTAACCCTTCCCCGAAGCCTGACCCTCACCCGTCCCCAATCCTAACCCGTACGCTAACACTAACCGACGCCCTCATACGTACGCTCCCCATAAAGCGTTGTCGTACCCTCACCTGGACCCTAAACCGTCCCCATACCCTAACCCTAACCCTAGCCCGAACCCTAAGCCTAACCCTTGCCCGAAGCCTGACCCTCACCCGTCCCCTAATCCTAACCCGTACGCTAACACTAACCCGCGCCCTCACACGTACGCTCCTCCAAAGCGTTGTCGTACCCTCACCTGGACCCTAAACCGTCCCCGTCCCCTAACCCTAATCCTAGCCCGAACCCTAAGCCTAACACTTCCCCGAAGCCTGACCCTCAGCCGTCCCCTAATCCTAACCCGTACGCTAACACTAAGCCGCGCTCTCACACATACACTCCCCCTAAAGCGTTGTCGTACCCTCACCTGGACCCTAAACCGTCCCCGTCCCCTAACCCTAACCCTAGACCGAACCCTAAGCCTAACACTTCCCCGAAGCCTGACCCTCACCCGTCCCCTAATCCTAACCCGTACGCTAACACTAACCTGCGCCCTCACACGTACGCTCCCCCTAAAGCGTTGTCGTACCCTCACCTGGACCCTAAACCGTCCCCGTCCCCTAACCCTAACCCTAGTCCGAACCCTAACCCTAACCCTTCCCCGAAGCCTGACCCTCACCCGTCCCCTAATCCTAACCCGTACGCTAACACTAACCTGGGCCCTCACACGTCTGCTCCCCCTAAAGCGTTGTCGTACCCTCACCTGGACCCCAAACCGTCCCCGTCCCCTAACCATAACCCTAGCCCGAACCCTAACCCTAACCCTTCCCCAAAGCTTGACCCACACCTGTCCCCTAATCCTAACCCATACGCTAACAATATCCCGCGCCCTCACACATACGCTCCCCCAAAAGCGTTGTCGTACCCTCACTTGGACCGTAAACCGTCCCCGTCCCCTAACCCTAACCCTAGCCCGAACCCTAAGCCTAACCCTTGCCCGAAGCCTGACGCTCACCCGTCCCCTAATCCTAACCCGTACGCTAACACTAACCCGCGCCCTCACACGTACGCTCCCCCAAATCGTTGTTGTACCCTCAACTGGACCCTAAACCGTCCCCGTCCCCTAACCCTAAACTTAGCCCGAAACCTAACCCTAACCCTTCCCCGAAGCCTGACCCTCACCCGTCCCCAATCCTAACCCGTACGCTAACACTAACCCGCGCCCTCATACGTACGCTCCCCCTAAAGCGTTGTCGTACCCTCACCTGGACCCTAAACCGTCCCCGTCCCCTAACCCTAACCCTAGCCCGAACCCTAAGCCTAACCCTTGCCCGAAGCCTGACCCTCACCCGTCCCCTAATCCTAACCCGTACGCTAACAATAACCCGCGCCCTCACACGTACGCTCCCCCAAAGCGTTGTCGTACCCTCACCTGGACCCTAAACCGTCCCCGTCCCCTAACCCTTACCCTAGCCCGAACCCTAAGCCTAACACTTCCCCGAAGCCTGACACTCACCCGTCCCCTAATCCTAACCCGTACGCTAACGCTAAGCCTCGCTCTCACACGTACGCTCCCCCTAAAGCGTTGTCGTACCCTCACCTGGACCCCAAACCGTCCCCGTCCCCTAACCCTAACCCTAGCCCGAACCCTAACCCTAACCCTTCCCCAAAGCCTGACCCACACCCGTCCCCTAATCCTAACCCATACGCTAACACTATCCCGCGCCCTAACACGTACGCTCCCCCTAAAGCGTTGTCGTACCCTCACCTGGACCGTAAACTGTCCCCGTCCCCTAACCCTAACCCTAGCCCGAACCCTAAGCCTAACTCTTGCCCGAAGCCTGACCCTCACCCGTCCCCTAATCCTAACACGTACGCTAACACTAACCCGTGGCCTCAGACATACGCTCCCCCTAAAGCGTTGTCGTACCCTCTTCTGGACCTTAAACCGTCCCCGTCCCCTAACCCTAACCCTAGCCCGAACCCTAAGCCTAACACTTCCCCGAAGCCTGACCCTCACCCGTCCCCTAATCCTAACCCGTACGCTAACACTAACCCGCGCCCTCACACGTACGCTCCCCCTAAATCGTTGTCGTACCCTCACCTGGACCCTAATCCGTCCCCGTCCCCTAACCCTAACCCTAGCCCGAACCCTAAGACTAACACTTGCCCGAAGACTGACCCTCACCCGGCCCCTCATCCTAACCCGTACGGTAACACTAACCCGCGCCCTCACACGTACGCTCCCCCTAAAGCGTTGTCGTACCCTCACCTGGACCCTAAACCGTCCCCGTCCCCTAACCCTAAACCTAGCCCGAACCCTAAGCTTAACCCTTCCCCGAAGCATGACCCTCAACCGTCCCCTAATACTAACCCGTACGCTAACACTAACCCGCGCCCTCACACGTACGCTCCCCCAAAGCGTTGTCGTACCCTCACCTGGACCCTAAACCGTCCCCGTCCCCTAACCCTAACCCTATCCCGAACCCTAAGCCTAACACTTCCCCGAAGCCTGACACTCACCCGTCCCCTAATCCTAACACGTACGCTAACACTAAGCCACGCTCTCACACGTACGCTCCCCCTAAAGCGTTGTCGTACCCTCACCTGGACCCCAAACCGTCCCCGTCCCCTAACCCTAACCCTAGCCCGAACCCTAACCCTAAACCTTCCCCAAAGCCTGACCCACACCCGTCCTCTAATCCTAACCCATACGCTAACACTATCCCGCGCCCTCACACGTACGCTCCCCCTAAAGCGTTGTCGTACCCTCACTTGGACCGTAAACCGTCCCCGTCCCCTAACCCTAACCCTAGCCCGAACCCTAAGCCTAACCCTTGCCCGAAGCCTGACCCTCACCCGTCCCCTAATCCTAAACCGTACGCTAACACTAACCTGCGCCCTCGGACGTACGCTCCCCCTAAAGCGTTGTCGTACGCTCACCTGGACCCTTAACCGTCCCCGTCCCCTAACCCTAACCCTAGCCCGAACCCTAACCCTAACACTTGCCCGAAGACTGACCCTCACCCGTCCCCTAATCCTAACCCGTACGCTAACACTAACCTGCGCCCTCACAAGTACACTCCCCCTAAAGCTTTGTCGTACCCTCACCTGGACCCTAAACCGTCCCCATCCCCTAACCCTAACCCTAGCCCGAACCCTAACCCTAACCCTTCCCCGAAGCCTGACCCTCACCCGTTCCCTAATCCTAACCCGTACGCTAACACTAACCCGCGCCCTCACACGTACGCTGCCCCTAAAGCATTGTCGTACCCTCACCTGGACCCTAAACAGTCCCCGTCCCCTAACCCTAACCCTAGCCCGAACCATAAGCCTAAAACTTCCCCGAAGCCTGACACTCACCCGTCCCCTAATCCTAACCCGTATGCTAACACTAACCTGCGCCCTCACACATACGCTCCCCCTAAAGCGTTGTCGTACCCTCACCTCGACCCCAAACCGTCCCCGTCCCCTAACCCTAAACCTAGCCCGAACCATAAGCCTAAACCTTCCCCGAAGCCTGACCCTCACCCATCCCCTAATCCTAACCCGTACGCTGACACTAACCCGCGCCCTCACACGTACGCTCCCCCTAAAGCGTTGTCGTACCCTCACCTGGACCCTAAACCGTCCCCGTCCCCTAACCCTAACCCTAGCCCGAACCCTAACCCTAACCCTTCCCCGAAGCCTGACCCTCACCCGTCCCCTAATCCTAACCCGTACGCTAACACTAACCCGCGCCCTCACACGTCTGCTCCCCCTAAAGCGTTGTCGTACCCTCACCTGGACCCTAAACCGTCCCCGTCCCCTAACCCTAACCCTATCCCGAACCATAAACCTAACACTTCCCCGAAGCCTGACCCTCACCCGTACCCTAATCCTAACCCGTACGCTAACACTAAGCCGCGCTCTCACACGTACGCTCCCCCTAAAGCGTTGTCGTACCCTCACCTGGACCCCAAACCGTCCCCGTCCCCTAACCCTAACCCTAGCCCGAACCCTAACCCTAACCCTTCCCCAAAGCCTGACCCACACCCGTCCCCTAAACCTAACCCATACGCTAACACTATCCTGCGCCCTCACACGTACGCTCCCCCTAAAGCGTTGTCGTACCCTCACTTGGACCGTAAACCGTCCCCGTCCCCTAACCCTAACCCTAGCCCGAACCCTAAGCCTAACCCTTGCCCGAAGCCTGACCCTCACCCGTCCAATAAACCTAACCCGTACGCTAACACTAACCTGCGCCTTCAGACGTACGCTCCCCCTAAAGCGTTGTCGTACACTCACCTGGACCCTAAACCGTCCCCGTCCCCTAACCCTAACCCTAGCCCGAACCCTAACCCTAACCCTTGCCCGAAGCCTGACCCTCACCCGTCCCCTAATCCTAACCCGTACGCTAACACTAACCTGCGCCCTCACACGTACACTCCCCCTAAAGCTTTGTCGTACCCTCACCTGGACCCTAAACCGTCCCCGTCCCCTAACCCTAACCCTAGCCCGAACCCTAACCCTAACCCTTCCCCGAAGCCTGACCCTCACCCGTCCCCAATCCTAACCCGTACGCTAACACTAACCCACGCCCTCATACGTACGCTCCCCCTAAAGTGTTGTCGTACACTCACCTGGACCCTAAACCGTCCCCGTCCCCTAACCCTAACCCTAGCCCAAACCCTAAGCCTAACCCTTGCCCGAAGCCTGACCCTCACCCGTCCCCTAATCCTAACCCGTACGCTAACACTAACCCGCGCCCTCACACGTACGCTCCCCCAAAGCGTTGTCGTACCCTCACCTGGACCCTAAACCGTCCCCGTCCCCTAACCCTAACCCTAGCCCGAACCCTAACCCTAACCCTTCCCCGAAGCCTGACCCTCACCCGTCCCCAATCCTAACCCGTACGCTAACACTAACCCACGCCCTCATACGTACGCTCCCCCTAAAGTGTTGTCGTACACTCACCTGGACCCTAAACCGTCCCCGTCCCCTAACCCTAACCCTAGCCCGAACCCTAAGCCTAACCCTTGCCCGAAGC
This sequence comes from Globicephala melas, assembly GCF_963455315.2. Lineage (NCBI taxonomy): Eukaryota > Metazoa > Chordata > Mammalia > Artiodactyla > Delphinidae > Globicephala > Globicephala melas. The sequence goes on along the minus strand of NW_027207440.1, from coordinate 348,605 downwards.
CTGACCCTCACCCGTCCCCTAATCCTAACCCGTACGCTAACACTAACCCGCGCCCTCACACGTACGCTCCCCCAAAGCGTTGTCGTACCCTCACCTGGACCCTAAACCGTCCCCGTCCCCTAACCCTAATCCTAGCCCGAACCCTTAGCCTAACACTTCCCCGAAGCCTGACCCTCAGCCGTCCCCTAATCCTGACCCGTACGCTAACACTAACCGGCGCCCTCACACATACACTCCCCCTAAAGCGTTGTCGTACCCTCACCTGGACCCTAAACCGTCCCTGTCCCCTAACCCTAACCCTAGCCCGAACCCTAAGCCTAACACTTTCCCGAAGCATGACCCTCACTCGTCCCCTAATCCTAACCCGTACGCTAACACTAACACGCACCCTCACACGTACGCTGCCCCTAAAGCGTTGTCGTACCCTCACCTGGACCCCAAACCGTCCCCGTCCCCTAACCCTAACCCTAGCCCGAACCCTAACCCTAAACCTTCCCCAAAGCCTGACCCACACCCGTCCTCTAATCCTAACCCATACGCTAACACTATCCCGCGCCCTCACACGTACGCTCCCCCTAAAGCGTTGTCGTACCCTCACTTGGACCGTAAACCGTCCCCGTCCCCTAACCCTAACCCTAGCCCGAACCCTAAGCCTAACCCTTGCCCGAAGCCTGACCCTCACCCGTCCCCTAATCCTAAACCGTACGCTAACACTAACCTGCGCCCTCGGACGTACGCTCCCCCTAAAGCGTTGTCGTACGCTCACCTGGACCCTTAACCGTCCCCGTCCCCTAACCCTAACCCTAGCCCGAACCCTAACCCTAACACTTGCCCGAAGACTGACCCTCACCCGTCCCCTAATCCTAACCCGTACGCTAACACTAACCTGCGCCCTCACACGTACACTCCCCCTGAAGCTTTGTCGTACCCTCACCTGGACCCTAAACCGTCCCCATCCCCTAACCCTAACCCTAGCCCGAACCCTAACCCTAACCCTTCCCCGAAGCCTGACCCTCACCCGTCCCCTAATCCTAACCCGTACGCTAACACTAACCCGCGCCCTCACACGTACGCTGCCCCTAAAGCATTGTCGTACCCTCACCTGGACCCTAAACAGTCCCCGTCCCCTAACCCTAACCCTAGCCCGAACCCTAACCCTAACCCTTCCCCGAAGCCTGACCCTCACCCGTCCCCAATCCTAACCCGTACGCTAACACTAACCGACGCCCTCATACGTACGCTCCCCATAAAGCGTTGTCGTACCCTCACCTGGACCCTAAACCGTCCCCATACCCTAACCCTAACCCTAGCCCGAACCCTAAGCCTAACCCTTGCCCGAAGCCTGACCCTCACCCGTCCCCTAATCCTAACCCGTACGCTAACACTAACCCGCGCCCTCACACGTACGCTCCTCCAAAGCGTTGTCGTACCCTCACCTGGACCCTAAACCGTCCCCGTCCCCTAACCCTAATCCTAGCCCGAACCCTAAGCCTAACACTTCCCCGAAGCCTGACCCTCAGCCGTCCCCTAATCCTAACCCGTACGCTAACACTAAGCCGCGCTCTCACACATACACTCCCCCTAAAGCGTTGTCGTACCCTCACCTGGACCCTAAACCGTCCCTGTCCCCTAACCCTAACCCTAGCCCGAACCCTAACCCTAACACTTGCCCGAAGCCTGACCCTCATCCGTCCCCTAATCCTAACCCGTACGCTAACACTAACCCGCGCCCTCACACGTACGCTCCCCCTAAAGCGTTGTCGTACCCTCACCTGGACCCTAAACCGTCCCCGTCCCCTAACCCTAACCCTAGACCGAACCCTAAGCCTAACACTTCCCCGAAGCCTGACCCTCACCCGACCCCTAATCCTAACCCGTACGCTAACACTAACCTGCGCCCTCACACGTACGCTCCCCCTAAAGCGTTGTCGTACCCTCACCTGGACCCTAAACCGTCCCCGTCCCCTAACCCTAACCCTAGTCCGAACCCTAACCCTAACCCTTCCCCGAAGCCTGACCCTCACCCGTCCCCTAATCCTAACCCGTACGCTAACACTAACCTGGGCCCTCACACGTCTGCTCCCCCTAAAGCGTTGTCGTACCCTCACCTGGACCCCAAACCGTCCCCGTCCCCTAACCATAACCCTAGCCCGAACCCTAACCCTAACCCTTCCCCAAAGCTTGACCCACACCTGTCCCCTAATCCTAACCCATACGCTAACAATATCCCGCGCCCTCACACATACGCTCCCCCAAAAGCGTTGTCGTACCCTCACTTGGACCGTAAACCGTCCCCGTCCCCTAACCCTAACCCTAGCCCGAACCCTAAGCCTAACCCTTGCCCGAAGCCTGACGCTCACCCGTCCCCTAATCCTAACCCGTACGCTAACACTAACCCGCGCCCTCACACGTACGCTCCCCCAAATCGTTGTTGTACCCTCAACTGGACCCTAAACCGTCCCCGTCCCCTAACCCTAAACTTAGCCCGAAACCTAACCCTAACCCTTCCGCGAAGCCTGACCCTCACCCGTCCCCAATCCTAACCCGTACGCTAACACTAACCCGCGCCCTCATACGTACGCTCCCCCTAAAGCGTTGTCGTACCCTCACCTGGACCCTAAACCGTCCCCGTCCCCTAACCCTAACCCTAGCCCGAACCCTAAGCCTAACCCTTGCCCGAAGCCTGACCCTCACCCGTCCCCTAATCCTAACCCGTACGCTAACAATAACCCGCGCCCTCACACGTACGCTCCCCCAAAGCGTTGTCGTACCCTCACCTGGACCCTAAACCGTCCCCGTCCCCTAACCCTTACCCTAGCCCGAACCCTAAGCCTAACACTTCCCCGAAGCCTGACACTCACCCGTCCCCTAATCCTAACCCGTACGCTAACGCTAAGCCTCGCTCTCACACGTACGCTCCCCCTAAAGCGTTGTCGTACCCTCACCTGGACCCCAAACCGTCCCCGTCCCCTAACCCTAACCCTAGCCCGAACCCTAACCCTAACCCTTCCCCAAAGCCTGACCCACACCCGTCCCCTAATCCTAACCCATACGCTAACACTATCCCGCGCCCTAACACGTACGCTCCCCCTAAAGCGTTGTCGTACCCTCACCTGGACCGTAAACCGTCCCCGTCCCCTAACCCTAACCCTAGCCCGAACCCTAAGCCTAACTCTTGCCCGAAGCCTGACCCTCACCTGTCCCCTAATCCTAACACGTACGCTAACACTAACCCGTGGCCTCAGACATACGCTCCCCCTAAAGCGTTGTCGTACCCTCTTCTGGACCTTAAACCGTCCCCGTCCCCTAACCCTAACCCTAGCCCGAACCCTAAGCCTAACACTTCCCCGAAGCCTGACCCTCACCCGTCCCCTAATCCTAACCCGTACGCTAACACTAACCCGCGCCCTCACACGTACGCTCCCCCTAAATCGTTGTCGTACCCTCACCTGGACCCTAATCCGTCCCCGTCCCCTAACCCTAACCCTAGCCCGAACCCTAAGACTAACACTTGCCCGAAGACTGACCCTCACCCGGCCCCTCATCCTAACCCGTACGGTAACACTAACCCGCGCCCTCACACGTACGCTCCCCCTAAAGCGTTGTCGTACCCTCACCTGGACCCTAAACCGTCCCCGTCCCCTAACCCTAAACCTAGCCCGAACCCTAAGCTTAACCCTTCCCCGAAGCATGACCCTCAACCGTCCCCTAATACTAACCCGTACGCTAACACTAACCCGCGCCCTCACACGTACGCTCCCCCAAAGCGTTGTCGTACCCTCACCTGGACCCTAAACCGTCCCCGTCCCCTAACCCTAACCCTATCCCGAACCCTAAGCCTAACACTTCCCCGAAGCCTGACACTCACCCGTCCCCTAATCCTAACACGTACGCTAACACTAAGCCACGCTCTCACACGTACGCTCCCCCTAAAGCGTTGTCGTACCCTCACCTGGACCCCAAACCGTCCCCGTCCCCTAACCCTAACCCTAGCCCGAACCCTAACCCTAAACCTTCCCCAAAGCCTGACCCACACCCGTCCTCTAATCCTAACCCATACGCTAACACTATCCCGCGCCCTCACACGTACGCTCCCCCTAAAGCGTTGTCGTACCCTCACTTGGACCGTAAACCGTCCCCGTCCCCTAACCCTAACCCTAGCCCGAACCCTAAGCCTAACCCTTGCCCGAAGCCTGACCCTCACCCGTCCCCTAATCCTAAACCGTACGCTAACACTAACCTGCGCCCTCGGACGTACGCTCCCCCTAAAGCGTTGTCGTACGCTCACCTGGACCCTTAACCGTCCCCGTCCCCTAACCCTAACCCTAGCCCGAACCCTAACCCTAACACTTGCCCGAAGACTGACCCTCACCCGTCCCCTAATCCTAACCCGTACGCTAACACTAACCTGCGCCCTCACAAGTACACTCCCCCTAAAGCTTTGTCGTACCCTCACCTGGACCCTAAACCGTCCCCATCCCCTAACCCTAACCCTAGCCCGAACCCTAACCCTAACCCTTCCCCGAAGCCTGACCCTCACCCGTTCCCTAATCCTAACCCGTACGCTAACACTAACCCGCGCCCTCACACGTACGCTGCCCCTAAAGCATTGTCGTACCCTCACCTGGACCCTAAACAGTCCCCGTCCACTAACCCTAACCCTAGCCCGAACCCTAACCCTAACACTTGCCCGAAGACTGACCCTCACCCGTCCCCTAATCCTAACCCGTACGCTAACACTAACCTGCGCCCTCACAAGTACACTCCCCCTAAAGCTTTGTCGTACCCTCACCTGGACCCTAAACCGTCCCCATCCCCTAACCCTAACCCTAGCCCGAACCCTAACCCTAACCCTTCCCCGAAGCCTGACCCTCACCCGTCCCCTAATCCTAACCCGTACGCTAACACTAACCCGCGCCCTCACACGTACGCTGCCCCTAAAGCATTGTCGTACCCTCACCTGGACCCTAAACAGTCCCCGTCCCCTAACCCTAACCCTAGCCCGAACCCTAACCCTAACCCTTCCCCGAAGCCTGACCCTCACCCGTCCCCTAATCCTAACACGTACGCTAACACTAACCCGCGTCCTCACACGTCTGCTCCCCCTAAAGCGTTGTCGTACCCTCACCTGGACCCTAAACCGTCCCCGTCCCCTAACCCTAACCCTAGCCCGAACCATAAACCTAACACTTCCCCGAAGCCTGACACTAACCCGTCCCCTAATCCTAACCCGTACGCTAACACTAAGCAGCGCTCTCACACGTACGCTCCCCCTAAAGCGTTGTCGTAACCTCACCTGGACCCCAAACCGTCCCCGTCCCCTAACCCTAACCCTAGCCCGAACCCTAACCCTAAACCTTCCCCAAAGCCTGACCCACACCCGTCCCCTAATCCTAACCCATACGCTAACACTATCCTGCGCCCTCACACGTACGCTCCCCCTAAAGCGTTGTCATACCCTCACTTGGACCGTAAACCGTCCCCGTCCCCTAACCCTAACCCTAGCTCGAACCCTAACCCTAACCCTTGCCCGAAGCCTGACCCTCAACCGTCCCCTAATCCTAACCCGTACGCTAACACTAACCTGCGCCCTCAGACGTACGCTCCCCCTAAAGCGTTGTCGTACGCTCACCTGGACCCTAAACCGTCCCCGTCCCCTAACCCTAACCCTAGCCCGAACCCTAACCCTAACCCTTGCCCGAAGCCTGACCCTCACCCGTCCCCTAATCCTAACCCGTACGCTAACACTAACCTGCGCCCTCACACGTATACTCCCCCTAAAGCTTTGTCGTACCCTCACCTGGACCCTAAACCGTCCCCGTCCCCTAACCCTAACCCTAGCCCGAACCCTAACCCTAACCCTTCCCCGAAGCCTGACCCTCACCCGTCCCCAATCCTAACCCGTACGCTAACACTAACCCACGCCCTCATACGTACGCTCCCCCTAAAGTGTTGTCGTACACTCACCTGGACCCTAAACCGTCCCCGTCCCCTAACCCTAACCCTAGCCCGAACCCTAACCCTAACACTTGCCCGAAGCCTGACCCTCACCCGTCCCCTAATCCTAACCCGTACGCTAACACTAACCCGCGCCCTCACACGTCTGCTCCCCCTAAAGCGTTGTCGTACCCTCACCTGGACCCTAAACCGTCCCCGTCCCCTAACCCTAACCCTAGCCCGAACCATAAGCCTAACACTTCCCCGAAGCCTGACACTCACCCGTCCCCTAATCCTAACCCGTACGCTAACACTAAGCCACGCTCTCACACGTACGCTCCCCCTAAAGCGTTGTCGTACCCTCACCTGGACTCCAAACCGTCCCCGTCCCCTAACCCTAACCCTAGCCCGAACCCTAAGCCTAACCCTTCCCCGAAGCCTGACCCTCACCCGTCCCTTAATCCTAACCCGTACGCTAACACTAACCCGCGCCCTCACACGTACACTCCTCCTAAAGCGTTGTCGTACCCTCACCTGGACCCTAAACCGTCCCCGTCCCCTAACCCTAACCCTAGCCCGAACCCTAAGCCTAACCCTTCCCCGAAGCCTGACCCTCACCCGTCCCCTAATCCTAACCCGTACGCTAACACTAACCTGCGCCCTCACACGTACGCTCCCCCTAAAGCGTTGTCGTACCCTCACCTGGACCCTAAACCGTCCCCGTCCCCTAACCCTAACCCTAGCCCGAACCCTAACCCTAACCCTTCCCCGAAGCCTGACCCTCACCCGTCCCCTAATCCTAACCCGTACGCTAACACTAACCCGCGCCCTCACACGTACGCTGCCCCTAAAGCATTGTCGTACCCTCACCTGGACCCTAAACAGTCCCCGTCCCCTAACCCTAACCCTAGCCCGAACCCTAACCCTAACCCTTCCCCGAAGCCTGACCCTCACCCGTCCCCAATCCTAACCCGTACGCTAACACTAACCGACGCCCTCATACGTACGCTCCCCATAAAGCGTTGTCGTACCCTCACCTGGACCCTAAACCGTCCCCATACCCTAACCCTAACCCTAGCCCGAACCCTAAGCCTAACCCTTGCCCGAAGCCTGACCCTCACCCGTCCCCTAATCCTAACCCGTACGCTAACACTAACCCGCGCCCTCACACGTACGCTCCTCCAAAGCGTTGTCGTACCCTCACCTGGACCCTAAACCGTCCCCGTCCCCTAACCCTAATCCTAGCCCGAACCCTAAGCCTAACACTTCCCCGAAGCCTGACCCTCAGCCGTCCCCTAATCCTAACCCGTACGCTAACACTAAGCCGCGCTCTCACACATACACTCCCCCTAAAGCGTTGTCGTACCCTCACCTGGACCCTAAACCGTCCCCGTCCCCTAACCCTAACCCTAGACCGAACCCTAAGCCTAACACTTCCCCGAAGCCTGACCCTCACCCGTCCCCTAATCCTAACCCGTACGCTAACACTAACCTGCGCCCTCACACGTACGCTCCCCCTAAAGCGTTGTCGTACCCTCACCTGGACCCTAAACCGTCCCCGTCCCCTAACCCTAACCCTAGTCCGAACCCTAACCCTAACCCTTCCCCGAAGCCTGACCCTCACCCGTCCCCTAATCCTAACCCGTACGCTAACACTAACCTGGGCCCTCACACGTCTGCTCCCCCTAAAGCGTTGTCGTACCCTCACCTGGACCCCAAACCGTCCCCGTCCCCTAACCATAACCCTAGCCCGAACCCTAACCCTAACCCTTCCCCAAAGCTTGACCCACACCTGTCCCCTAATCCTAACCCATACGCTAACAATATCCCGCGCCCTCACACATACGCTCCCCCAAAAGCGTTGTCGTACCCTCACTTGGACCGTAAACCGTCCCCGTCCCCTAACCCTAACCCTAGCCCGAACCCTAAGCCTAACCCTTGCCCGAAGCCTGACGCTCACCCGTCCCCTAATCCTAACCCGTACGCTAACACTAACCCGCGCCCTCACACGTACGCTCCCCCAAATCGTTGTTGTACCCTCAACTGGACCCTAAACCGTCCCCGTCCCCTAACCCTAAACTTAGCCCGAAACCTAACCCTAACCCTTCCCCGAAGCCTGACCCTCACCCGTCCCCAATCCTAACCCGTACGCTAACACTAACCCGCGCCCTCATACGTACGCTCCCCCTAAAGCGTTGTCGTACCCTCACCTGGACCCTAAACCGTCCCCGTCCCCTAACCCTAACCCTAGCCCGAACCCTAAGCCTAACCCTTGCCCGAAGCCTGACCCTCACCCGTCCCCTAATCCTAACCCGTACGCTAACAATAACCCGCGCCCTCACACGTACGCTCCCCCAAAGCGTTGTCGTACCCTCACCTGGACCCTAAACCGTCCCCGTCCCCTAACCCTTACCCTAGCCCGAACCCTAAGCCTAACACTTCCCCGAAGCCTGACACTCACCCGTCCCCTAATCCTAACCCGTACGCTAACGCTAAGCCTCGCTCTCACACGTACGCTCCCCCTAAAGCGTTGTCGTACCCTCACCTGGACCCCAAACCGTCCCCGTCCCCTAACCCTAACCCTAGCCCGAACCCTAACCCTAACCCTTCCCCAAAGCCTGACCCACACCCGTCCCCTAATCCTAACCCATACGCTAACACTATCCCGCGCCCTAACACGTACGCTCCCCCTAAAGCGTTGTCGTACCCTCACCTGGACCGTAAACTGTCCCCGTCCCCTAACCCTAACCCTAGCCCGAACCCTAAGCCTAACTCTTGCCCGAAGCCTGACCCTCACCCGTCCCCTAATCCTAACACGTACGCTAACACTAACCCGTGGCCTCAGACATACGCTCCCCCTAAAGCGTTGTCGTACCCTCTTCTGGACCTTAAACCGTCCCCGTCCCCTAACCCTAACCCTAGCCCGAACCCTAAGCCTAACACTTCCCCGAAGCCTGACCCTCACCCGTCCCCTAATCCTAACCCGTACGCTAACACTAACCCGCGCCCTCACACGTACGCTCCCCCTAAATCGTTGTCGTACCCTCACCTGGACCCTAATCCGTCCCCGTCCCCTAACCCTAACCCTAGCCCGAACCCTAAGACTAACACTTGCCCGAAGACTGACCCTCACCCGGCCCCTCATCCTAACCCGTACGGTAACACTAACCCGCGCCCTCACACGTACGCTCCCCCTAAAGCGTTGTCGTACCCTCACCTGGACCCTAAACCGTCCCCGTCCCCTAACCCTAAACCTAGCCCGAACCCTAAGCTTAACCCTTCCCCGAAGCATGACCCTCAACCGTCCCCTAATACTAACCCGTACGCTAACACTAACCCGCGCCCTCACACGTACGCTCCCCCAAAGCGTTGTCGTACCCTCACCTGGACCCTAAACCGTCCCCGTCCCCTAACCCTAACCCTATCCCGAACCCTAAGCCTAACACTTCCCCGAAGCCTGACACTCACCCGTCCCCTAATCCTAACACGTACGCTAACACTAAGCCACGCTCTCACACGTACGCTCCCCCTAAAGCGTTGTCGTACCCTCACCTGGACCCCAAACCGTCCCCGTCCCCTAACCCTAACCCTAGCCCGAACCCTAACCCTAAACCTTCCCCAAAGCCTGACCCACACCCGTCCTCTAATCCTAACCCATACGCTAACACTATCCCGCGCCCTCACACGTACGCTCCCCCTAAAGCGTTGTCGTACCCTCACTTGGACCGTAAACCGTCCCCGTCCCCTAACCCTAACCCTAGCCCGAACCCTAAGCCTAACCCTTGCCCGAAGCCTGACCCTCACCCGTCCCCTAATCCTAAACCGTACGCTAACACTAACCTGCGCCCTCGGACGTACGCTCCCCCTAAAGCGTTGTCGTACGCTCACCTGGACCCTTAACCGTCCCCGTCCCCTAACCCTAACCCTAGCCCGAACCCTAACCCTAACACTTGCCCGAAGACTGACCCTCACCCGTCCCCTAATCCTAACCCGTACGCTAACACTAACCTGCGCCCTCACAAGTACACTCCCCCTAAAGCTTTGTCGTACCCTCACCTGGACCCTAAACCGTCCCCATCCCCTAACCCTAACCCTAGCCCGAACCCTAACCCTAACCCTTCCCCGAAGCCTGACCCTCACCCGTTCCCTAATCCTAACCCGTACGCTAACACTAACCCGCGCCCTCACACGTACGCTGCCCCTAAAGCATTGTCGTACCCTCACCTGGACCCTAAACAGTCCCCGTCCACTAACCCTAACCCTAGCCCGAACCCTAACACTAACACTTGCCCGAAGACTGACCCTCACCCGTCCCCTAATCCTAACCCGTACGCTAACACTAACCTGCGCCCTCACAAGTACACTCCCCCTAAAGCTTTGTCGTACCCTCACCTGGACCCTAAACCGTCCCCATCCCCTAACCCTAACCCTAGCCCGAACCCTAACCCTAACCCTTCCCCGAAGCCTGACCCTCACCCGTCCCCTAATCCTAACCCGTACGCTAACACTAACCCGCGCCCTCACACGTACGCTGCCCCTAAAGCATTGTCGTACCCTCACCTGGACCCTAAACAGTCCCCGTCCCCTAACCCTAACCCTAGCCCGAACCCTAACCCTAACCCTTCCCCGAAGCCTGACCCTCACCCGTCCCCTAATCCTAACACGTACGCTAACACTAACCCGCGTCCTCACACGTCTGCTCCCCCTAAAGCGTTGTCGTACCCTCACCTGGACCCTAAACCGTCCCCGTCCCCTAACCCTAACCCTAGCCCGAACCATAAACCTAACACTTCCCCGAAGCCTGACACTAACCCGTCCCCTAATCCTAACCCGTACGCTAACACTAAGCAGCGCTCTCACACGTACGCTCCCCCTAAAGCGTTGTCGTAACCTCACCTGGACCCCAAACCGTCCCCGTCCCCTAACCCTAACCCTAGCCCGAACCCTAACCCTAACCCTTCCCCAAAGCCTGACCCACACCCGTCCCCTAATCCTAACCCATACGCTAACACTATCCTGCGCCCTCACACGTACGCTCCCCCTAAAGCGTTGTCATACCCTCACTTGGACCGTAAACCGTCCCCGTCCCCTAACCCTAACCCTAGCTCGAACCCTAACCCTAACCCTTGCCCGAAGCCTGACCCTCAACCGTCCCCTAATCCTAACCCGTACGCTAACACTAACCTGCGCCCTCAGACGTACGCTCCCCCTAAAGCGTTGACGTACGCTCACGTGGACCCTAAACCGTCCCCGTCCCCTAACCCTAACCCTAGCCCGAACCCTAACCCTAACCCTTGCCCGAAGCCTGACCCTCACCCGTCCCCTAATCCTAACCCGTACGCTAACACTAACCTGCGCCCTCACACGTATACTCCCCCTAAAGCTTTGTCGTACCCTCACCTGGACCCTAAACCGTCCCCGTCCCCTAACCCTAACCCTAGCCCGAACCCTAACCCTAACCCTTCCCCGAAGCCTGATCCTCACCCGTCCCAAATCCTAACCCGTACGCTAACACTAACCCACGCCCTCATACGTACGCTCCCCCTAAAGTGTTGTCGTACACTCACCTGGACCCTAAACCGTCCCCGTCCCCTAACCCTAACCCTAGCCCGAACCCTAACCCTAACACTTGCCCGAAGCCTGACCCTCACCCGTCCCCTAATCCTAACCCGTACGCTAACACTAACCCGCGCCCTCACACGTCTGCTCCCCCTAAAGCGTTGTCGTACCCTCACCTGGACCCTAAACCGTCCCCGTCCCCTAACCCTAACCCTAGCCCGAACCATAAGCCTAACACTTCCCCGAAGCCTGACACTCACCCGTCCCCTAATCCTAACCCGTACGCTAACACTAAGCCACGCTCTCACACGTACGCTCCCCCTAAAGCGTTGTCGTACCCTCACCTGGACTCCAAACCGTCCCCGTCCCCTAACCCTAACCCTAGCCCGAACCCTAAGCCTAACCCTTCCCCGAAGCCTGACCCTCACCCGTCCCTTAATCCTAACCCGTACGCTAACACTAACCCGCGCCCTCACACGTACACTCCTCCTAAAGCGTTGTCGTACCCTCACCTGGACCCTAAACCGTCCCCGTCCCCTAACCCTAACCCTAGCCCGAACCCTAAGCCTAACCCTTCCCCGAAGCCTGACCCTCACCCGTCCCCTAATCCTAACCCGTACGCTAACACTAACCTGCGCCCTCACACGTACGCTCCCCCTAAAGCGTTGTCGTACCCTCACCTGGACCCTAAACCGTCCCCGTCCCCTAACCCTAACCCTAGCCCGAACCCTAACCCTAACCCTTCCCCGAAGCCTGACCCTCACCCGTCCCCTAATCCTAACCCGTACGCTAACACTAACCCGCGCCCTCACACGTACGCTGCCCCTAAAGCATTGTCGTACCCTCACCTGGACCCTAAACAGTCCCCGTCCCCTAACCCTAACCCTAGCCCGAACCATAAGCCTAAAACTTCCCCGAAGCCTGACACTCACCCGTCCCCTAATCCTAACCCGTATGCTAACACTAACCTGCGCCCTCACACATACGCTCCCCCTAAAGCGTTGTCGTACCCTCACCTCGACCCCAAACCGTCCCCGTCCCCTAACCCTAAACCTAGCCCGAACCATAAGCCTAAACCTTCCCCGAAGCCTGACCCTCACCCATCCCCTAATCCTAACCCGTACGCTGACACTAACCCGCGCCCTCACACGTACGCTCCCCCTAAAGCGTTGTCGTACCCTCACCTGGACCCTAAACCGTCCCCGTCCCCTAACCCTAACCCTAGCCCGAACCCTAACCCTAACCCTTCCCCGAAGCCTGACCCTCACCCGTCCCCTAATCCTAACCCGTACGCTAACACTAACCCGCGCCCTCACACGTCTGCTCCCCCTAAAGCGTTGTCGTACCCTCACCTGGACCCTAAACCGTCCCCGTCCCCTAACCCTAACCCTATCCCGAACCATAAACCTAACACTTCCCCGAAGCCTGACCCTCACCCGTACCCTAATCCTAACCCGTACGCTAACACTAAGCCGCGCTCTCACACGTACGCTCCCCCTAAAGCGTTGTCGTACCCTCACCTGGACCCCAAACCGTCCCCGTCCCCTAACCCTAACCCTAGCCCGAACCCTAACCCTAACCCTTCCCCAAAGCCTGACCCACACCCGTCCCCTAAACCTAACCCATACGCTAACACTATCCTGCGCCCTCACACGTACGCTCCCCCTAAAGCGTTGTCGTACCCTCACTTGGACCGTAAACCGTCCCCGTCCCCTAACCCTAACCCTAGCCCGAACCCTAAGCCTAACCCTTGCCCGAAGCCTGACCCTCACCCGTCCAATAATCCTAACCCGTACGCTAACACTAACCTGCGCCTTCAGACGTACGCTCCCCCTAAAGCGTTGTCGTACACTCACCTGGACCCTAAACCGTCCCCGTCCCCTAACCCTAACCCTAGCCCGAACCCTAACCCTAACCCTTGCCCGAAGCCTGACCCTCACCCGTCCCCTAATCCTAACCCGTACGCTAACACTAACCTGCGCCCTCACACGTACACTCCCCCTAAAGCTTTGTCGTACCCTCACCTGGACCCTAAACCGTCCCCGTCCCCTAACCCTAACCCTAGCCCGAACCCTAACCCTAACCCTTCCCCGAAGCCTGACCCTCACCCGTCCCCAATCCTAACCCGTACGCTAACACTAACCCACGCCCTCATACGTACGCTCCCCCTAAAGTGTTGTCGTACACTCACCTGGACCCTAAACCGTCCCCGTCCCCTAACCCTAACCCTAGCCCGAACCCTAAGCCTAACCCTTGCCCGAAGCCTGACCCTCACCCGTCCCCTAATCCTAACCCGTACGCTAACACTAACCCGCGCCCTCACACGTACGCTCCCCCAAAGCGTTGTCGTACCCTCACCTGGACCCTAAACCGTCCCCGTCCCCTAACCCTAACCCTAGCCCGAACCCTAACCCTAACCCTTCCCCGAAGCCTGACCCTCACCCGTCCCCAATCCTAACCCGTACGCTAACACTAACCCACGCCCTCATACGTACGCTCCCCCTAAAGTGTTGTCGTACACTCACCTGGACCCTAAACCGTCCCTGTCCCCTAACCCTAACCCTAGCCCGAACCCTAAGCCTAACACTTTCCCGAAGCATGACCCTCACTCGTCCCCTAATCCTAACCCGTACGCTAACACTAACACGCACCCTCACACGTACGCTGCCCCTAAAGCGTTGTCGTACCCTCACCTGGACCCCAAACCGTCCCCGTCCCCTAACCCTAACCCTAGCCCGAACCCTAACCCTAAACCTTCCCCAAAGCCTGACCCACACCCGTCCTCTAATCCTAACCCATACGCTAACACTATCCCGCGCCCTCACACGTACGCTCCCCCTAAAGCGTTGTCGTACCCTCACTTGGACCGTAAACCGTCCCCGTCCCCTAACCCTAACCCTAGCCCGAACCCTAAGCCTAACCCTTGCCCGAAGCCTGACCCTCACCCGTCCCCTAATTCTAAACCGTACGCTAACACTAACCTGCGCCCTCGGACGTACGCTCCCCCTAAAGCGTTGTCGTACGCTCACCTGGACCCTAAACCGTCCCATTCCCCTAACCCTAACCCTAGCCCGAACCCTAACCCTAACCCTTGCCCGAAGCCTGACCCTCACCCGTCCCCTAATCCTAACCCTTACGCTAACACTAACCTGCGCCCTCACACGTACACTCCCCCTAAAGCTTTGTCGTACCCTCACATGGACCCTAAACCGTCCCCGTCCCCTAACCCTAACCCTAGCCCGAACCCTAACCCTAACCCTTCCCCGAAGCCTGACCCTCACCCGTCCCCAATCCTAACCCGTACGCTAACACTAACCGACGCCCTCATACGTACGCTCCCCATAAAGCGTTGTCGTACCCTCACCTGGACCCTAAACCGTCCCCATACCCTAACCCTAACCCTAGCCCGAACCCTAAGCCTAACCCTTGCCCGAAGCCTGACCCTCACCCGTCCCCTAATCCTAACCCGTACGCTAACACTAACCCGCGCCCTCACACGTACGCTCCTCCAAAGCGTTGTCGTACCCTCACCTGGACCCTAAACCGTCCCCGTCCCCTAACCCTAATCCTAGCCCGAACCCTAAGCCTAACACTTCCCCGAAGCCTGACCCTCAGCCATCCCCTAATCCTAACCCGTACGCTAACACTAAGCCGCGCTCTCACACATACACTCCCCCTAAAGCGTTGTCGTACCCTCACCTGGACCCTAAACCGTCCCTGTCCCCTAACCCTAACCCTAGCCCGAACCCTAACCCTAACACTTGCCCGAAGCCTGACCCTCATCCGTCCCCTAATCCTAACCCGTACGCTAACACTAACCCGCGCCCTCACACGTACGCTCCCCCTAAAGCGTTGTCGTACCCTCACCTGGACCCTAAACCGTCCCCGTCCCCTAACCCTAACCCTAGACCGAACCCTAAGCCTAACACTTCCCCGAAGCCTGACCCTCACCCGTCCCCTAATCCTAACCCGTACGCTAACACTAACCTGCGCCCTCACACGTACGCTCCCCCTAAAGCGTTGTCGTACCCTCACCTGGACCCTAAACCGTCCCCGTCCCCTAACCCTAACCCTAGTCCGAACCCTAACCCTAACCCTTCCCCGAAGCCTGACCCTCACCCGTCCCCTAATCCTAACCCGTACGCTAACACTAACCTGGGCCCTCACACGTCTGCTCCCCCTAAAGCGTTGTCGTACCCTCACCTGGACCCCAAACCGTCCCCGTCCCCTAACCATAACCCTAGCCCGAACCCTAACCCTAACCCTTCCCCAAAGCCTGACCCACACCTGTCCCCTAATCCTAACCCATACGCTAACAATATCCCGCGCCCTCACACATACGCTCCCCCAAAAGCGTTGTCGTACCCTCACTTGGACCGTAAACCGTCCCCGTCCCCTAACCCTAACCCTAGCCCGAACCCTAAGCCTAACCCTTGCCCGAAGCCTGACGCTCACCCGTCCCCTAATCCTAACCCGTACGCTAACACTAACCCGCGCCCTCACACGTACGCTCCCCCAAATCGTTGTTGTACCCTCAACTGGACCCTAAACCGTCCCCGTCCCCTAACCCTAAACTTAGCCCGAAACCTAACCCTAACCCTTCCCCGAAGCCTGACCCTCACCCGTCCCCAATCCTAACCCGTACGCTAACACTAACCCGCGCCCTCATACGTACGCTCCCCCTAAAGCGTTGTCGTACCCTCACCTGGACCCTAAACCGTCCCCGTCCCCTAACCCTAACCCTAGCCCGAACCCTAAGCCTAACCCTTGCCCGAAGCCTGACCCTCACCCGTCCCCTAATCCTAACCCGTACGCTAACAATAACCCGCGCCCTCACACGTACGCTCCCCCAAAGCGTTGTCGTACCCTCACCTGGACCCTAAACCGTCCCCGTCCCCTAACCCTTACCCTAGCCCGAACCCTAAGCCTAACACTTCCCCGAAGCCTGACACTCACCCGTCCCCTAATCCTAACCCGTACGCTAACGCTAAGCCTCGCTCTCACACGTACGCTCCCCCTAAAGCGTTGTCGTACCCTCACCTGGACCCCAAACCGTCCCCGTCCCCTAACCCTAACCCTAGCCCGAACCCTAACCCTAACCCTTCCCCAAAGCCTGACCCACACCCGTCCCCTAATCCTAACCCATACGCTAACACTATCCCGCGCCCTAACACGTACGCTCCCCCTAAAGCGTTGTCGTACCCTCACCTGGACCGTAAACCGTCCCCGTCCCCTAACCCTAACCCTAGCCCGAACCCTAAGCCTAACTCTTGCCCGAAGCCTGACCCTCACCCGTCCCCTAATCCTAACACGTACGCTAACACTAACCCGTGGCCTCAGACATACGCTCCCCCTAAAGCGTTGTCGTACCCTCTTCTGGACCTTAAACCGTCCCCGTCCCCTAACCCTAACCCTAGCCCGAACCCTAAGCCTAACACTTCCCCGAAGCCTGACCCTCACCCGTCCCCTAATCCTAACCCGTACGCTAACACTAACCCGCGCCCTCACACGTACGCTCCCCCTAAATCGTTGTCGTACCCTCACCTGGACCCTAATCCGTCCCCGTCCCCTAACCCTAACCCTAGCCCGAACCCTAAGACTAACACTTGCCCGAAGACTGACCCTCACCCGGCCCCTCATCCTAACCCGTACGGTAACACTAACCCGCGCCCTCACACGTACGCTCCCCCTAAAGCGTTGTCGTACCCTCACCTGGACCCTAAACCGTCCCCGTCCCCTAACCCTAAACCTAGCCCGAACCCTAAGCTTAACCCTTCCCCGAAGCATGACCCTCAACCGTCCCCTAATACTAACCCGTACGCTAACACTAACCCGCGCCCTCACACGTACGCTCCCCCAAAGCGTTGTCGTACCCTCACCTGGACCCTAAACCGTCCCCGTCCCCTAACCCTAACCCTATCCCGAACCCTAAGCCTAACACTTCCCCGAAGCCTGACACTCACCCGTCCCCTAATCCTAACACGTACGCTAACACTAAGCCACGCTCTCACACGTACGCTCCCCCTAAAGCGTTGTCGTACCCTCACCTGGACCCCAAACCGTCCCCGTCCCCTAACCCTAACCCTAGCCCGAACCCTAACCCTAAACCTTCCCCAAAGCCTGACCCACACCCGTCCTCTAATCCTAACCCATACGCTAACACTATCCCGCGCCCTCACACGTACGCTCCCCCTAAAGCGTTGTCGTACCCTCACTTGGACCGTAAACCGTCCCCGTCCCCTAACCCTAACCCTAGCCCGAACCCTAAGCCTAACCCTTGCCCGAAGCCTGACCCTCACCCGTCCCCTAATCCTAAACCGTACGCTAACACTAACCTGCGCCCTCGGACGTACGCTCCCCCTAAAGCGTTGTCGTACGCTCACCTGGACCCTTAACCGTCCCCGTCCCCTAACCCTAACCCTAGCCCGAACCCTAACCCTAACACTTGCCCGAAGACTGACCCTCACCCGTCCCCTAATCCTAACCCGTACGCTAACACTAACCTGCGCCCTCACAAGTACACTCCCCCTAAAGCTTTGTCGTACCCTCACCTGGACCCTAAACCGTCCCCATCCCCTAACCCTAACCCTAGCCCGAACCCTAACCCTAACCCTTCCCCGAAGCCTGACCCTCACCCGTTCCCTAATCCTAACCCGTACGCTAACACTAACCCGCGCCCTCACACGTACGCTGCCCCTAAAGCATTGTCGTACCCTCACCTGGACCCTAAACAGTCCCCGTCCACTAACCCTAACCCTAGCCCGAACCCTAACCCTAACACTTGCCCGAAGACTGACCCTCACCCGTCCCCTAATCCTAACCCGTACGCTAACACTAACCTGCGCCCTCACAAGTACACTCCCCCTAAAGCTTTGTCGTACCCTCACCTGGACCCTAAACCGTCCCCATCCCCTAACCCTAACCCTAGCCCGAACCCTAACCCTAACCCTTCCCCGAAGCCTGACCCTCACCCGTTCCCTAATCCTAACCCGTACGCTAACACTAACCCGCGCCCTCACACGTACGCTGCCCCTAAAGCATTGTCGTACCCTCACCTGGACCCTAAACAGTCCCCGTCCACTAACCCTAACCCTAGCCCGAACCCTAACCCTAACCCTTCCCCGAAGCCTGACCCTCACCCGTCACCTAATCCTAACACGTACGCTAACACTAACCCGCGCCCTCACACGTCTGCTCCCCCTAAAGCGTTGTCGTACCCTCACCTGGACCCTAAACCGTCCCCGTCCCCTAACCCTAACCCTAGCCCGAACCATAAACCTAACACTTCCCCGAAGCCTGACACTAACCCGTCCCCTAATCCTAACCCGTACGCTAACACTAAGCCGCGCTCTCACACGTACGCTCCCCCTAAAGCGTTGTCGTAACCTCACCTGGACCCCAAACCGTCCCCGTCCCCTAACCCTAACCCTAGCCCGAACCCTAACCCTAACCCTTCCCCAAAGCCTGACCCACACCCGTCCCCTAATCCTAACCCATACGCTAACACTATCCTGCGCCCTCACACGTACGCTCCCCCTAAAGCGTTGTCATACCCTCACTTGGACCGTAAACCGTCCCCGTCCCCTAACCCTAACCCTAGCTCGAACCCTAACCCTAACCCTTGCCCGAAGCCTGACCCTCAACCGTCCCCTAATCCTAACCCGTACGCTAACACTAACCTGCGCCCTCAGACGTACGCTCCCCCTAAAGCGTTGTCGTACGCTCACCTGGACCCTAAACCGTCCCCATCCCCTAACCCTAACCCTAGCCCGAACCCTAACCCTAACCCTTGCCCGAAGCCTGACCCTCACCCGTCCCCTAATCCTAACCCGTACGCTAACACTAACCTGCGCCCTCACACGTATACTTCCCCTAAAGCTTTGTCGTACCCTCACCTGGACCCTAAACCGTCCCCGTCCCCTAACCCTAACCCTAGCCCGAACCCTAACCCTAACCCTTCCCCGAAGCCTGACCCTCACCCGTCCCCAATCCTAACCCGTACGCTAACACTAACCCACGCCCTCATACGTACGCTCCCCCTAAAGTGTTGTCGTACACTCACCTGGACCCCAAACCGTCCCCGTCCCCTAACCCTAACCCTAGCCCGAACCCTAAGCCTAACCCTTGCCCGAAGCCTGACCCTCACCCGTCCCCTAATCCTAACCCGTACGCTAACACTAACCCGCGCCCTCACACGTACGCTCCCCCAAAGCGTTGTCGTACCCTCACCTGGACCCTAAACCGTCCCCGTCCCCTAACCCTAATCCTAGCCCGAACCCTTAGCCTAACACTTCCCCGAAGCCTGACCCTCAGCCGTCCCCTAATCCTGACCCGTACGCTAACACTAACCGGCGCCCTCACACATACACTCCCCCTAAAGCGTTGTCGTACCCTCACCTGGACCCTAAACCGTCCCTGTCCCCTAACCCTAACCCTAGCCCGAACCCTAACCCTAACACTTGCCCGAAGCCTGACCCTCACCCGTCCCCTAATCCTAACCCGTACGCTAACACTAACCCGCGCCCTCACACGTCTGCTCCCCCTAAAGCGTTGTCGTACCCTCACCTGGACCCTAAACCGTCCCCGTCCCCTAACCCTAACCCTAGCCCGAACCATAAGCCTAACACTTCCCCGAAGCCTGACACTCACCCGTCCCCTAATCCTAACCCGTACGCTAACACTAAGCCGCGCTCTCACACGTACGCTCCCCCTAAAGCGTTGTCGTACCCTCACCTGGACTCCAAACCGTCCCCGTCCCCTAACCCTAACCCTAGCCCGAACCCTAACCCTAACACTTGCCCGAAGCCTGACCCTCACCCGTCCCCTAATCCTAACCCGTACGCAAACACTAACCCGCGCCCTCACACGTACACTCCTCCTAAAGCGTTGTAGTACCCTCACCTGGACCCTAAACCGTCCCCGTCCCCTAACCCTAACCCTAGCCCGAACCCTAAGCCTAACCCTTCCCCGAAGCCTGACCCTCACCCGTCCCCTAATCCTAACCCGTACGCTAACACTAACCTGCGCCCTCACACGTACGCTCCCCCAAAGCGTTGTCGTACCCTCACCTGGACCCTAAACCGTCCCCGTCCCCTAACCCTAACCCTAGCCCGAACCCTAAGCCTAACACTTCCCCGAAGCCTGACACTCACCCGTCCCCTAATCCTAACACGTACGCTAACACTAAGCCTCGCTCTCACACGTACGCTCCCCCTAAAGCGTTGTCGTACCCTCACCTGGACCCCAAACCGTCCCCGTCCCCTAACCCTAACCCTAGCCCGAACCCTAACCCTAAACTTTCCCCAAAGCCTGACCCACACCCGTCCTCTAATCCTAACCCATACGCTAACACTATCCCGCGCCCTCACACGTACGCTCCCCCTAAAGCGTTGTCGTACCCTCACTTGGACCGTAAACCGTCCCCGTCCCCTAACCCTAACCCTAGCCCGAACCCTAAGCCTAAACCTTGCCCGAAGCCTGACCCTCACCCGTCCCCTAATCCTAAACCGTACGCTAACACTAACCTGCGCCCTCGGACGTACGCTCCCCCTAAAGCGTTGTCGTACGCTCACCTGGACCCTTAACCGTCCCCGTCCCCTAACCCTAACCCTAGCCCGAACCCTAACCCTAACACTTGCCCGAAGACTGACCCTCACCCGTCCCCTAATCCTAACCCGTACGCTAACACTAACCTGCGCCCTCACACGTACACTCCCCCTAAAGCTTTGTCGTACCCTCACCTGGACCCTAAACCGTCCCCATCCCCTAACCCTAACCCTAGCCCGAACCCTAACCCTAACCCTTCCCCGAAGCCTGACCCTCACCCGTACCCTAATCCTAACCCGTACGCTAACACTAACCCACGCCCTCACACGTACGCTGCCCCTAAAGCATTGTCGTACCCTCACCTGGACCCTAAACAGTCCCCGTCCCCTAACCCTAACCCTAGCCCGAACCCTAACGCTAACCCTTCCCCGAAGCCTGACCCTCACCCGTCCCCTAATCCTAACACGTACGCTAACACTAACCCGCGCCCTCACACGTCTGCTCCCCCTAAAGCGTTGTCGTACCCTCACCTGGACCCTAAACCGTCCCCGTCCCCTAACCCTAACCCTAGCCCGAACCATAAACCTAACACTTCCCCGAAGCCTGACACTAACCCGTCCCCTAATCCTAACCCGTACGCTAACACTAAGCCGCGCTCTCACACGTACGCTCCCCCTAAAGCGTTGTCGTAACCTCACCTGGACCCCAAACCGTCCCCGTCCCCTAACCCTTACCCTAGCCCGAACCCTAACCCTAACCCTTCCCCAAAGCCTGACCCACACCCGTCCCCTAATCCTAACCCATACGCTAACACTATCCTGCGCCCTCACACGTACGCTCCCCCTAAAGCGTTGTCATACCCTCACTTGGACCGTAAACCGTCCCCGTCCCCTAACCCTAACCCTAGCTCGAACCCTAACCCTAACCCTTGCCCGAAGCCTGACCCTCAACCGTCCCCTAATCCTAACCCGTATGCTAACACTAACCTGCGCCCTCAGACGTACGCTCCCCCAAAAGCGTTGTCGTACGCTCACCTGGACCCTAAACCGTCCCCGTCCCCTAACCCTAACCCTAGCCCGAACCCTAACCCTAACCCTTGCCCGAAGCCTGACCCTCACCCGTCCCCTAATCCTAACCCGTACGCTAACACTAACCTGCGCCCTCACACGTATACTCCCCCTAAAGCTTTGTCGTACCCTCACCTGGACCCTAAACCGTCCCCGTCCCCTAACCCTAACCCTAGCCCGAACCCTAACCCTAACCCTTCCCCGAAGCCTGACCCTCACCCGTCCCCAATCCTAACCCGTACGCTAACACTAACCCACGCCCTCATACGTACGCTCCCCCTAAAGCGTTGTCGTACCCTCACCTGGACCCTAAACCGTCCCCGTCCCCTAACCCTAATCCTAGCCCGAACCCTTAGCCTAACACTTCCCCGAAGCCTGACCCTCAGCCGTCCCCTAATCCTGACCCGTACGCTAACACTAACCGGCGCCCTCACACATACACTCCCCCTAAAGCGTTGTCGTACCCTCACCTGGACCCTAAACCGTCCCTGTCCCCTAACCCTAACCCTAGCCCGAACCCTAACCCTAACACTTGCCCGAAGCCTGACCCTCACCCGTCCCCTAATCCTAACCCGTACGCTAACACTAACCCGCGCCCTCACACGTCTGCTCCCCCTAAAGCGTTGTCGTACCCTCACCTGGACCCTAAACCGTCCCCGTCCCCTAACCCTAACCCTAGCCCGAACCATAAGCCTAACACTTCCCCGAAGCCTGACACTCACCCGTCCCCTAATCCTAACCCGTACGCTAACACTAAGCCACGCTCTCACACGTACGCTCCCCCTAAAGCGTTGTCGTACCCTCACCTGGACTCCAAACCGTCCCCGTCCCCTAACCCTAACCCTAGCCCGAACCCTAAGCCTAACCCTTCCCCGAAGCCTGACCCTCACCCGTCCCCTAATCCTAACCCGTACGCTAACACTAACCCGCGCCCTCACACGTACACTCCTCCTAAAGCGTTGTCGTACCCTCACCTGGACCCTAAACCGTCCCCGTCCCCTAACCCTAACCCTAGCCCGAACCCTAAGCCTAACCCTTCCCCGAAGCCTGACCCTCACCCGTCCCCTAATCCTAACCCGTACGCTAACACTAACCTGCGCCCTCACACGTACGCTCCCCCTAAAGCGTTGTCGTACCCTCACCTGGACCCTAAACCGTCCCCGTCCCCTAACCCTAACCCTAGCCCGAACCCTAAGCCTAACCCTTGCCCGAAGCCTGACCCTCACCCGTCCCCTAATCCTAAACCGTACGCTAACACTAACCTGCGCCCTCGGACGTACGCTCCCCCTAAAGCGTTGTCGTACGCTCACCTGGACCCTTAACCGTCCCCGTCCCCTAACCCTAACCCTAGCCCGAACCCTAACCCTAACACTTGCCCGAAGACTGACCCTCACCCGTCCCCTAATCCTAACCCGTACGCTAACACTAACCTGCGCCCTCACACGTACACTCCCCCTAAAGCTTTGTCGTACCCTCACCTGGACCCTAAACCGTCCCCATCCCCTAACCCTAACCCTAGCCCGAACCCTAACCCTAACCCTTCCCCGAAGCCTGACCCTCACCCGTCCCCTAATCCTAACCCGTACGCTAACACTAACCCGCGCCCTCACACGTACGCTGCCCCTAAAGCATTGTCGTACCCTCACCTGGACCCTAAACAGTCCCCGTCCCCTAACCCTAACCCTAGCCCGAACCCTAACCCTAACCCTTCCCCGAAGCCTGACCCTCACCCGTCCCCTAATCCTAACACGTACGCTAACACTAACCCGCGCCCTCACACGTCTGCTCCCCCTAAAGCGTTGTCGTACCCTCACCTGGACCCTAAACCGTCCCCGTCCCCTAACCCTAACCCTAGCCCGAACCATAAACCTAACACTTCCCCGAAGCCTGACACTAACCCGTCCCCTAATCCTAACCCGTACGCTAACACTAAGCCGCGCTCTCACACGTACGCTCCTCCTAAAGCGTTGTCGTACCCTCACCTGGACCCTAAACCGTCCCCGTCCCCTAACCCTAACCCTAGCCCGAACCATAAACCTAACACTTCCCCGAAGCCTGACACTAACCCGTCCCCTAATCCTAACCCGTACGCTAACACTAAGCCGCGCCCTCACACGTACACTCCTCCTAAAGCGTTGTCGTACCCTCACCTGGACCCTAAACCGTCCCCGTCCCCTAACCCTAACCCTAGCCCGAACCCTAAGCCTAACCCTTCCCCGAAGCCTGACCCTCACCCGTCCCCTAATCCTAACCCGTACGCTAACAATAACCTGCGCCCTCACACGTACGCTCCCCCTAAATCGTTGTCGTACCCTCACCTGGACCCTAAACTGTCCCCGTCCCCTAACCCTAACCCTAGCCCGAACCCTAACCCTAACCCTTCCCCGAAGCCTGACCCTCACCCGTCCCCTAATCCTAACCCGTACGCTAACACTAACCCGCGCCCTCACACGTACGCTGCCCCTAAAGCATTGTCGTACCCTCACCTGGACCCTAAACCGTCCCCGTCCCCTAACCCTAACCCTAGCCCGAACCATAAGCCTAAAACTTCCCCGAAGCCTGACACTCACCCGTCCCCTAATCCTAACCCGTATGCTAACACTAACCCGCGCCCTCACACATACGCTCCCCCTAAAGCGTTGTCGTACCCTCACCTGGACTCCAAACCGTCCCCGTCCCCTAACCCTAACCCTAGCCCGAACCCTAAGCCTAACCCTTGCCCGAAGCCTGACCCTCACGCGTCCCCTAATCCTAAACCGTACGCTAACACTAACCTGCGCCCTCGGACGTACACTCCCCCTAAAGCGTTGTCGTACGCTCACCTGGACCCTTAACCGTCCCTGTCCCCTAACCCTAACCCTAGCCCGAACCCTAACCCTAACACTTGCCCGAAGCCTGACCCTCACCCGTCCCCTAATCCTAACCCGTACGCTAACACTAACCCGCGCCATCACACGTACACTCCTCCTAAAGCGTTGTCGTACCCTCACCTGGACCGTAAACCGTCCCCGTCCCCTAACCCTAACCCTAGCCCGAACCCTAAGCCTAACCCTTCCCCGAAGCCTGACCCTCACCCGTCCCCTAATCCTAACCCGTACGCTAACACTAACCTGCGCCCTCACACGTACGCTCCCCCAAAGCGTTGTCGTACCCTCACCTGGACCCTAAACCGTCCCCGTCCCCTAACCCTAACCCTAGCCCGAACCCTAAGCCTAACACTTCCCCGAAGCCTGACACTCACCCGTCCCCTAATCCTAACACGTACGCTAACACTAAGCCTCGCTCTCACACGTACGCTCCCCCTAAAGCGTTGTCGTACCCTCACCTGGACCCCAAACCGTCCCCGTCCCCTAACCCTAACCCTAGCCCGAACCCTAACCCTAAACCTTCCCCAAAGCCTGACCCACACCCGTCCTCTAATCCTAACCCATACGCTAACACTATCCCGCGCCCTCACACGTACGCTCCCCCTAAAGCGTTGTCGTACCCTCACTTGGACCGTAAACCGTCCCCGTCCCCTAACCCTAACCCTAGCCCGAACCCTAAGCCTAACCCTTGCCCGAAGCCTGACCCTCACCCGTCCCCTAATCCTAAACCGTACGCTAACACTAACCTGCGCCCTCGGACGTACGCTCCCCCTAAAGCGTTGTCGTACGCTCACCTGGACCCTTAACCGTCCCCGTCCCCTAACCCTAACCCTAGCCCGAACCCTAACCCTAACACTTGCCCGAAGACTGACCCTCACCCGTCCCCTAATCCTAACCCGTACGCTAACACTAACCTGCGCCCTCACACGTACACTCCCCCTGAAGCTTTGTCGTACCCTCACCTGGACCCTAAACCGTCCCCATCCCCTAACCCTAACCCTAGCCCGAACCCTAACCCTAACCCTTCCCCGAAGCCTGACCCTCACCCGTCCCCTAATCCTAACCCGTACGCTAACACTAACCCGCGCCCTCACACGTACGCTGCCCCTAAAGCATTGTCGTACCCTCACCTGGACCCTAAACAGTCCCCGTCCCCTAACCCTAACCCTAGCCCGAACCCTAACCCTAACCCTTCCCCGAAGCCTGACCCTCACCCGTCCCCTAATCCTAACACGTACGCTAACACTAACCCGCGTCCTCACACGTCTGCTCCCCCTAAAGCGTTGTCGTACCCTCACCTGGACCCTAAACCGTCCCCGTCCCCTAACCCTAACCCTAGCCCGAACCATAAACCTAACACTTCCCCGAAGCCTGACACTAACCCGTCCCCTAATCCTAACCCGTACGCTAACACTAAGCAGCGCTCTCACACGTACGCTCCCCCTAAAGCGTTGTCGTAACCTCACCTGGACCCCAAACCGTCCCCGTCCCCTAACCCTAACCCTAGCCCGAACCCTAACCCTAACCCTTCCCCAAAGCCTGACCCACACCCGTCCCCTAATCCTAACCCATACGCTAACACTATCCTGCGCCCTCACACGTACGCTCCCCCTAAAGCGTTGTCATACCCTCACTTGGACCGTAAACCGTCCCCGTCCCCTAACCCTAACCCTAGCTCGAACCCTAACCCTAACCCTTGCCCGAAGCCTGACCCTCAACCGTCCCCTAATCCTAACCCGTACGCTAACACTAACCTGCGCCCTCAGACGTACGCTCCCCCTAAAGCGTTGTCGTACGCTCACCTGGACCCTAAACCGTCCCCGTCCCCTAACCCTAACCCTAGCCCGAACCCTAACCCTAACCCTTGCCCGAAGCCTGACCCTCACCCGTCCCCTAATCCTAACCCGTACGCTAACACTAACCTGCGCCCTCACACGTATACTCCCCCTAAAGCTTTGTCGTACCCTCACCTGGACCCTAAACCGTCCCCGTCCCCTAAACCTAACCCTAGCCCGAACCCTAACCCTAACCCTTCCCCGAAGCCTGACCCTCACCCGTCCCCAATCCTAACCCGTACGCTAACACTAACCCACGCCCTCATACGTACGCTCCCCCTAAAGTGTTGTCGTACACTCACCTGGACCCTAAACCGTCCCCGTCCCCTAACCCTAACCCTAGCCCGAACCCTAACCCTAACACTTGCCCGAAGCCTGACCCTCACCCGTCCCCTAATCCTAACCCGTACGCTAACACTAACCCGCGCCCTCACACGTCTGCTCCCCCTAAAGCGTTGTCGTACCCTCACCTGGACCCTAAACCGTCCCCGTCCCCTAACCCTAACCCTAGCCCGAACCATAAGCCTAACACTTCCCCGAAGCCTGACACTCACCCGTCCCCTAATCCTAACCCGTACGCTAACACTAAGCCACGCTCTCACACGTACGCTCCCCCTAAAGCGTTGTCGTACCCTCACCTGGACTCCAAACCGTCCCCGTCCCCTAACCCTAACCCTAGCCCGAACCCTAAGCCTAACCCTTCCCCGAAGCCTGACCCTCACCCGTCCCCTAATCCTAACCCGTATGCTAACACTAACCTGCGCCCTCACACATACGCTCCCACTAAAGCGTTGTCGTACCCTCACCTCGACCCCAAACCGTCCCCGTCCCCTAACCCTAAACCTAGCCCGAACCATAAGCCTAAAACTTCCCCGAAGCCTGACCCTCACCCATCCCCTAATCCTAACCCGTACGCTGACACTAACCCGCGCCCTCACACGTACGCTCCCCCTAAAGCGTTGTCGTACCCTCACCTGGACCCTAAACCGTCCCCGTCCCCTAACCCTAACCCTAGCCCGAACCCTAACCCTAACCCTTCCCCGAAGCCTGACCCTCACCCGTCCCCTAATCCTAACCCGTACGCTAACACTAACCCGCGCCCTCACACGTCTGCTCCCCCTAAAGCGTTGTCGTACCCTCACCTGGACCCTAAACCGTCCCCGTCCCCTAACCCTAACCCTATCCCGAACCATAAACCTAACACTTCCCCGAAGCCTGACCCTCACCCGTACCCTAATCCTAACCCGTACGCTAACACTAAGCCGCGCTCTCACACGTACGCTCCCCCTAAAGCGTTGTCGTACCCTCACCTGGACCCCAAACCGTCCCCGTCCCCTAACCCTAACCCTAGCCCGAACCCTAACCCTAACCCTTCCCCAAAGCCTGACCCACACCCGTCCCCTAAACCTAACCCATACGCTAACACTATCCTGCGCCCTCACACGTACGCTCCCCCTAAAGCGTTGTCGTACCCTCACTTGGACCGTAAACCGTCCCCGTCCCCTAACCCTAACCCTAGCCCGAACCCTAAGCCTAACCCTTGCCCGAAGCCTGACCCTCACCCGTCCAATAATCCTAACCCGTACGCTAACACTAACCTGCGCCTTCAGACGTACGCTCCCCCTAAAGCGTTGTCGTACGCTCACCTGGACCCTAAACCGTCCCCGTCCCCTAACCCTAACCCTAGCCCGAACCCTAACCCTAACCCTTGCCCGAAGCCTGACCCTCACCCGTCCCCTAATCCTAACCCGTACGCTAACACTAACCTGCGCCCTCACACGTACACTCCCCCTAAAGCTTTGTCGTACCCTCACCTGGACCCTAAACCGTCCCCGTCCCCTAACCCTAACCCTAGCCCGAACCCTAACCCTAACCCTTCCCCGAAGCCTGACCCTCACCCGTCCCCAATCCTAACCCGTACGCTAACACTAACCCACGCCCTCATACGTACGCTCCCCCTAAAGTGTTGTCGTACACTCACCTGGACCCTAAACCGTCCCCGTCCCCTAACCCTAACCCTAGCCCGAACCCTAAGCCTAACCCTTGCCCGAAGCCTGACCCTCACCCGTCCCCTAATCCTAACCCGTACGCTAACACTAACCCGCGCCCTCACACGTACGCTCCCCCAAAGCGTTGTCGTACCCTCACCTGGACCCTAAACCGTCCCCGTCCCCTAACCCTAACCCTAGCCCGAACCCTAACCCTAACCCTTCCCCGAAGCCTGACCCTCACCCGTCCCCAATCCTAACCCGTACGCTAACACTAACCCACGCCCTCATACGTACGCTCCCCCTAAAGTGTTGTCGTACACTCACCTGGACCCTAAACCGTCCCCGTCCCCTAACCCTAACCCTAGCCCGAACCCTAAGCCTAACCCTTGCCCGAAGCCTGACCCTCACCCGTCCCCTAATCCTAACCCGTACGCTAACACTAACCCGCGCCCTCACACGTACGCTCCCCCAAAGCGTTGTCGTACCCTCACCTGGACCCTAAACCGTCCCCGTCCCCTAACCCTAATCCTAGCCCGAACCCTTAGCCTAACACTTCCCCGAAGCCTGACCCTCAGCCGTCCCCTAATCCTGACCCGTACGCTAACACTAACCGGCGCCCTCACACATACACTCCCCCTAAAGCGTTGTCGTACCCTCACCTGGACCCTAAACCGTCCCTGTCCCCTAACCCTAACCCTAGACCGAACCCTAACCCTAACACTTGCCCGAAGCCTGACCCTCACCCGTCCCCTAATCCTAACCCGTACGCTAACACTAACCCGCGCCCTCACACGTCTGCTCCCCCTAAAGCGTTGTCGTACCCTCACCTGGACCCTAAACCGTCCCCGTCCCCTAACCCTAACCCTAGCCCGAACCATAAGCCTAACACTTCCCCGAAGCCTGACCCTCACCCGTCCCCTAATCCTAACCCGTACGCTAACACTAAGCCACGCTCTCACACGTACGCTCCCCCTAAAGCGTTGTCGTACCCTCACCTGGACTCCAAACCGTCCCCGTCCCCTAACCCTAACCCTAGCCCGAACCCTAAGCCTAACCCTTCCCCGAAGCCTGACCCTCACCCGTCCCCTAATCCTAACCCGTACGCTAACACTAACCCGCGCCCTCACACGTACACTCCTCCTAAAGCGTTGTCGTACCCTCACCTGGACCCTAAACCGTCCCCGTCCCCTAACCCTAACCCTAGCCCGAACCCTAACCCTAACCCTTCCCCGAAGCCTGACCCTCACCCGTCCCCTAATCCTAACCCGTACACTAACACTAACCCGCGCCCTCACACGTACGCTGCCCCTAAAGCATTGTCGTACCCTCACCTGGATCCTAAACCGTCCCCGTCCCCTAACCCTAACCCTAGCCCGAACCATAAGCCTAAAACTTCCCCGAAGCCTGACACTCACCCGTCCCCTAATCCTAACCCGTATGCTAACACTAACCCGCGCCCTCACACATACGCTCCCCCTAAAGCGTTGTCGTACCCTCACCTCGACCCCAAACCGTCCCCGTCCCCTAACCCTAACCCTAGCCCGAACCCTAACCCTAACCCTTCCCCGAAGCCTGACCCTCACCCGTCCCCTAATCCTAACCCGTACGCTAACACTAACCCGCGCCCTCACACGTCTGCTCCCCCTAAAGCGTTGTCGTACCCTCACCTGGACCCGAAACCGTCCCCGTCCCCTAACCCTAACCCTATCCCGAACCATAAACCTAACACTTCCCCGAAGCCTGACCCTCACCCGTACCCTAATCCTAACCCGTACGCTAACACTAAGCCGCGCTCTCACACGTACGCTCCCCCTAAAGCGTTGTCGTACCCTCACCTGGACCCCAAACCGTCCCCGTCCCCTAACCCTAACCCTAGCCCGAACCCTAACCCTAACCCTTCCCCAAAGCCTGACCCACACCCGTCCCCTAAACCTAACCCATACGCTAACACTATCCTGCGCCCTCACACGTACGCTCCCCCTAAAGCGTTGTCGTACCCTCACTTGGACCGTAAACCGTCCCCGTCCCCTAACCCTAACCCTAGCCCGAACCCTAAGCCTAACCCTTGCCCGAAGCCTGACCCTCACCCGTCCAATAATCCTAACCCGTACGCTAACACTAACCTGCGCCTTCAGACGTACGCTCCCCCTAAAGCGTTGTCGTACGCTCACCTGGACCCTAAACCGTCCCCGTCCCCTAACCCTAACCCTAGCCCGAACCCTAACCCTAACCCTTGCCCGAAGCCTGACCCTCACCCGTCCCCTAATCCTATCCCGTACGCTAACACTAACCTGCGCCCTCAC
>NW_027207440.1:0-10000 GCF_963455315.2 Globicephala melas | reverse complement strand
TGCCCTCACACGTACGCTCCCCCTACAGCGTTGTCGTACCCTCACCTGGACCCTAAACCGTCCCCGTCCCCTAACCCTAACCCTAGCCCGAACCCTAACCCTAAACCTTCTCCGAAGCCTGACCCTCACCCGTCCCCTAATCCTAACCCGTACGCTGACACTAACCCGCGCCCTCACACGTTCGCTCCCCCTAAAGCGTTGTTGTACCCTCAGCTGGACCCTAAACCGTCCCCGTCCCCTAACGCTAACCCTGGCCGAACCCTAACCCTAACCCTTACCCGAAGCCTGACCCTCACCCGTCCCCTAATCCTAACCCGTACGCTGTCACTAACCCACGCCCTCACACGTACGCTCCCCCTAAAGCGTTGTCGTACCATCACCTGGACCCTAAACCGTCCCCGTCCCCTAACCGTAACCCTAGCCCGAACCCTAACCCTAACCCTTCCCCGAAGCCTGACCCTCACCCGTCCCCTAATCCTAACCCGTACGCTGTCACTAACCCGCGGCCTCACACGTACGCTCCCCCTAAAGCGTTGTCGTACCCTCACCTGGACCCTAAACCTTCCCCGTCCCCTAACCCTAACCCTAGACCGAACCCTAACCCTAACCCTTCCCTGAAGCCTGACCCTCACCCGTCCCCTAATCCTAACCCGTACGCTGACACTAACCCGCGCCCTCACACGTACACTCCCCCTAAAGCGTTGTCGTCCCCTCACCTGGACCCTAAACCGTCCCCGTCCCCTAACTCTAACCCTAGCCCGAACCCTAACCCTAACCCTTCCCCGAAGCCTGACCCTCACACGTCCCCTAATCCTAACCCGTAGGCTGACACTAACCCGCGCCCTCACACGTACGCTCCCCCTACAGCGTTGTCGTACCCTCACCTGGACCCTAAACCGTCCCCGTCCCCTAACCCTAACCCTAGCCCGAACCCTAACCCTAACCCTTCCCCGAAGCCTGACCCTCACCCGTCCCCTAATCCTAACCCGTACGCTGACACTAACCCGCGCCCTCACACGTACGCTCCCCCTAAAGCGTTGTCGTACCCTCACCTGGACCCTAAACCGTCCCCGTCCCCTAACCATAACCCTAGCCCGAACCCTATCCCTAACCCTTCCCCGAAGCCTGACCCTCACCCGTCCCCTAATCCTAACCCGTACGCTGACACTAACCCGCGCCCTCACACGTACGCTCCCCCTACAGCGTTGTGGTACCCTCACCTGGACCCTAAACCGTCCCTGTCCCCTAACCCTAACCCTAGCCCAAACCCTAACCCTAACCCTTCCCCGAAGCCTGACCCTCACCCTTCCCCTAATCCTAACCCGTACGCTGAGACTAACCCGCGCCCTCACACGTACGCTCCCCCTAAAGCGTTGTCGTACCCTCACCTGGACCCTAAACCGTCCCAGTCCCCTAACCCTAACCCTAGCCCGAACCCTAACCCTAACCCTTCCCCGAAGCCTGACCCTCACCCGTCCACTAATCCTAACCCGTACTCTGACACTAACCCGCGCCCTCACACGTACGCTCCCCCTAAAGTGTTGTCGTACCCTCACCTGGACCCTAAACCGTCCCCGTCCCCTAACCCTAACCCTAGCCCGAACCCTAACCCTAACACTTCCCCGAAGCCTGACGCTCACCCGTCCCCTAATCCTAACCCGTACGCTGACACTAACCAACGCCCTCACACGTACGCTCCCCCTACAACGTTGTCGTACCCTCACCTTGACCCTAAACCGTCCCCGTTTCCTAACCCTAACCCTAGCCCGAACCCTAACCCTAACCCTTCCCCGAAGCCTGCCACTCACCCGTCCCCTAATCCTAACTCGTACGCTGACACTAACCCGCGCCCTCACACGTACACTCCCCCTAAAGCGTTGTCGTACCCTCACCTGGACCCTAAACCTTCCCCGTCCCCTAACCCTAACCCTAGCCCGAACCCTAACCCTAACCCTTCCCCGAAGCCTGACCCTCACCCGTCCCCTAATCCTAACCCGTACGCTGACACTAACCCGCGCCCTCACACGTACGCTCCCCCTAAAGCGTTGTCGTCCCCTCACCTGGACCCTAAACCGTCCCCGTCCCCTAACACTAACCCTAGCCCGAACCCTAACCCTAACCCTTCCCCGAAGCCTGACCCTCACCCGTCCCCTAATCCTAACCCGTACGCTGACACTAACCCGCGCCCTCACACGTACGCTCCCCCTAAAGCGTTGTCGTACCCTCACCTGGACCCTAAACCGTCCCCGTCCCCTAACCATAACCCTAGCCCGAACCCTAACCCTAACCCTTCCCCGAAGCCTGACCCTCACCCGTCCCCTAATCCTAACCCGTACGCTGACACTAACCCGCGCCCTCACACGTACGCTCCCCCTACAGCGTTGTGGTACCCTCACCTGGACCCTAAACCGTCCCCATCCCCTAACCCTAACCCTAGCCCGAACCCTAACCCTAACCCTTCCCCGAAGCCTGACCCTCACCCGTCCCCTAATCCTAACCCGTACGCGGACACTAACCCGCGCCCTCACACGTACGCTCCCCCTAAAGCGTTGTCGTACCCTCACCTGGACCCTAAACCGTCCCAGTCCCCTAACCCTAACCCTAGCCCGAACCCTAACCCTAACCCTTCCCCGAAGCCTGACCCTCACCCGTCCACTAATCCTAACCCGTACTCTGACACTAACCCGCGCCCTCACACGTACGCTCCCCCTAAAGTGTTGTCGTACCCTCACCTGGACCCTAAACCGTCCCCGTCCCCTAACCCTAACCCTAGCCCGAACCCTAACCCTAACCCTTCCCCGAAGCCTGACGCTCACCCGTCCCCTAATCCTAACCCGTACGCTGACACTAACCAACGCCCTCACACGTACGCTCCCCCTACAACGTTGTCGTACCCTCACCTTGACCCTAAACCGTCCCCGTTTCCTAACCCTAACCCTAGCCCGAACCCTAACCCTAACCCTTCCCCGAAGCCTGCCCCTCACCCGTCCCCTAATCCTAACTCGTACGCTGACACTAACCCTCGCCCTCACACGTACGCTCCCCCTAAAGCGTTGTCGTACCCTCACCTGGACCCTAAACCGTCCCCGTGCCCTAACCCTAACCCTAGCCCGAACCCTAACCCTAACCCTTCCCCGAAGCCTGACCCTCACCCGTCCCCTAATCCTAACCCGCACGCTGACACTAACCCGTGCCCTCACACGTACGCTCCCCCTAAACTGTTGTCGTACCCTCACCTGGACCCTAAACCTTCCCCGTCCCCTAACCCTAACCTTAGCCCGAACCCTAACCCTAACCCTTCCCCGAAGCCTGACCCTCACCAGTCCCCTAATCCTAACCCGTACGCTGACACTAACCCGCGCCCTCACACGTACGCTCCCCCTAAATGGTTGTCGTACCCTCACCTGGACCCTAAACCATCTCCGTCCCCTAACCCTAAACCTAGCCCGAACCCAGGCCCTAACCCTTCCCCGAAGCCTGACCCTCACCCGTCCCCTAATCCTAACCCGTACGCTGACACTAACCCGCGCCCTCACACGTACGCTTCCCCTAAAGCGTTGTCGTACCCTCACCTGGACCCTAAACCGTCCCCGTCCCCTAACCCTAACCCTAGCCCGAACCCTAACCCTAACCCTTCCCCGAAGCCTGACCCTCACCCGTCCCCTAATCCTAACCCGTACGCTGACACTAACCCACGCCCTCACACGTACGCTCCCCCTAAAGCGTTGTCGTACCCTCACCTGGACCCTAAACCGTCCCAGTCCCGTAACCCTAACCCTAGCCCGAACCCTAACCCTAATCCTTCCCCGAAGCCTGACCCTCACCCGTCCCCTAATCCTAACCCGTACGCTGACACTAAGCCGCGCCCTCACACGTACGCTCCCCCTAAACCGTTGTCGTACCCTCACCTGGACCCTAAACCGTCCCCGTCCCCTAACCCTAACCCTAGCCCGAACCCTAACCCTAATCCTTCCCCGAAGCCTGACCCTCACCCGTCCCCTAATCCTAACCCGTACGCTGACACTAAGCCGCGCCCTCACACGTACACTCCCCCTAAACCGTTGTCGTACCCTCACCTGGACCCTAAACCGTCCCCGTCTCCTAACGCTAACCCTGGCCCGAACCCTAACCCTAACCCTTCCCCGAAGCCTGACCCTCACCCGTCCCCTAATCCTAACCCGTACGCTGACACTAACCCGCGCCCTCACACGTACGCTCCCCCTAAACCGTTGTCGTACCCTCACCTGGACCCTAAAACGTCCCCGTCCCCTAACCCTAACCCTAGCCCGAACCCTAACCCTAACCCTTCCCCGAAACCTGACCCTCACCCGTCCCCTAATCCTAAGCCGTACGCTGACACTAAGCCACGCCCTCACACGTACGCTCCCCCTAAAGCGTTGTCGTACCCTCAACTGGACCCTAAACCGTCCCCGTCCCCTAACCTTAACCCTAGCCCGAACCCTAAACCTAACCCTTCCCCGAAGACTGACCCTCACCCGTCCCCTAATCCTAACCCGTACGCTGACACTAACACGCGCCCTCAGACGTTCGCTCCCCCTAAAGCGTTGTCGTACCCTCACATGGACCCTAAACCGTCCCCGTCCCCTAACGCTAACCCTGGCCGAACCCTAACCCTAACACTTCCCCGAATCCTGACCCTCACCCGTCCCCTAATCCTAACCCTTACGATGACACGAACCCGCGCCCTCACACGTACGCTCCCCCTAAAGCGTTGTCGTACCCTCTCCTGGACCCTAAACCGTCCCCGTCCCCTAACCCTAACCCTAGCCCGAAACCTAACCCTAACACTTCCCCGAAGCCTGACCCTCACCCGTCCCCTAATCCTAACCCGTACGCTGACACTAACCCGCGCCCTCACACGTACGCTCCCCCTAGAGCGTTGTCGTACCCTCACCTGGACCCTAAACCCTCCCCGTCCCCTAACCCTAACCCTAGCCCGAACCCTAACCCTAACACTTCCCCGAAGCCTGACCCTCACCCGTCCCCTAATCCTAACCCGTACGCTGACACTAACCCGTGCCCTCACACGTACGCTCCCCCTACAGCGTTGTCGTACCCTCACCTGGACCCTAAACCGTCCCCGTCCCCTAACCCTAACCCTAGCCCGAACCCTAACCCTAACCCTTCTCCGAAGCCTGACCCTCACCCGTCCCCTAATCCTAACCCGTACGCTGACACTAACCCGCGCCCTCACACGTTCGCTCCCCCTAAAGCGTTGTTGTACCCTCACCTGGATCCTAAACCGTCCCCGTCCCCTAACGCTAACCCTGGCCGAACCCTAACCCTAACACTTCCCCGAAGCCTGACCCTCACCCGTCCCCTAATCCTAACCCGTACGCTGACACTAAGCTGCGCCCTCACACGTACGCTCCCCCTAAACCGTTGTCGTACCCTCACCTGGACCCTAAACCGTCCCCGTCCCCAAACCCTAACCCTAGCCCGAACTCTAACCCTAACCCTTCCCCGAAGCCTGACCCTCACCCGTCCCCTAATGCTAACCCGTACGCTGACACTAACCTGCGCCCTCACACGTACGCTCCCCCTACAGCGTTATCGTACCCTCACCTGGACCCTAAACCGTCCCCGTCCCCTAACCCTAACCCTAGTCCGAACCCTAAACCTAACCCTTCCCCGAAGCCTGACCCTCACCCGTCCCCTAATCCTAACCCGTACGCTGACACTAAGCCACGCTGTCACACGTACGCTCCCCCTAAGACATTGTCGTACCCTCACCTGGACCCTAAACCGTCCCCGTCCCCTAACCCTAACCCTAGCCCGAACCCTAACCCTAACCCTTCCCCGAAGCCTGACACTCACCCGTCCCCTAATCCTAACCCGTACGCTGACACTAACCCGCGCCCTCACACGTACGCTCCCCCTAGAGCGTTGTCGTACCCTCACCTGGACCCTAAACCCTCCCCGTCCCCTAACCCTAACCCTAGCCCGAACCCTAACCCTAACACTTCCCCGAAGCCTGACCCTCACCCGTCCCCTAATCCTAACCCGTACGCTGACACTAACCCGTGCCCTCACACGTACGCTCCCCCTACAGCGTTGTCGTACCCTCACCTGGACCCTAAACCGTCCCCGTCCCCTAACCCTAACCCTAGCCCGAACCCTAACCCTAAACCTTCTCCGAAGCCTGACCCTCACCCGTCCCCTAATCCTAACCCGTACGCTGACACTAACCCGCGCCCTCACACGTTCGCTCCCCCTAAAGCGTTGTTGTACCCTCACCTGGACCCTAAACCGTCCCCGTCCCCTAACGCTAACCCTGGCCGAACCCTAACCCTAACCCTTACCCGAAGCCTGACCCTCACCCGTCCCCTAATCCTAACCCGTACGCTGACACTAACCCACGCCCTCACACGTACGCTCCCCCTAAAGCGTTGTCGTACCATCACCTGGACCCTAAACCGTCCCCGTCCCCTAACCGTAACCCTAGCCCGAACCCTAATCCTAACCCTTCCCCGAAGCCTGACCCTCACCCGTCCCCTAATCCTAACCCGTACGCTGTCACTAACCCGCGGCCTCACACGTACGCTCCCCCTAAAGCGTTGTCGTACCCTCACCTGGACCCTAAACCTTCCCCGTTCCCTAACCCTAACCCTAGACCGAACCCTAACCCTAACACTTCCCTGAAGCCTGACCCTCACCCGTCCCCTAATCCTAACCCGTACGCTGACACTAACCCGCGCCCTCACACGTACACTCCCCCTAAAGCGTTGTCGTACCCTCACCTGGACCCTAAACCGTCCCCGTCCCCTAACCCTAACCCTAGGCCGAACCCTAACCCTAACCCTTCCCCGAAGCCTGACCCTCACCCGTCCCCTAATCCTAACCCGTACGCTGACACTAACCCGCGCCCTCACACGTACGCTCCCCCTAAACCGTTGTCATACCCTCACCTGGACCCTAAACCGTCCCCGTCCCCTAACCCTAACCCTAGCCCGAACCCTAACCCTAACCCTTCCCCGAAGCCTGACCCTCACCCGTCCCCTAATCCTAACCCGTACGCTGACACTAACCTGCGCCCTCACACGTACACTCCCCCTAAAGCGTTGTCGTACCCTCACCTGGACCCTAAACCTTCCCCGTCCCCTAACCCTAACCCTAGCCCGAACCCTAACCCTAACCCTACCCCGAAGCCTGACCCTCACCCGTCCCCTAATCCTAACCCGTACGCTGACACTAACCCGCGCCCTCACACGTACGCTCCCCCTAAAGCGTTGTCGTCCCCTCACCTGGACCCTAAACCGTCCCCGTCCCCTAACTCTAACCCTAGCCCGAACCCTAACCCTAACCCTTCCCCGAAGCCTGACCCTCACACGTCCCCTAATCCTAACCCGTAGGCTGACACTAACCCGCGCCCTCACACGTACGCTCCCCCTACAGCGTTGTCGTACCCTCACCTGGACCCTAAACCGTCCCCGTCCCCTAACCCTAACCCTAGCCCGAACCCTAACCCTAACCCTTCCCCGAAGCCTGACCCTCACCCGTCCCCTAATCCTAACCCGTACGCTGACACTAACCCGCGCCCTCACACGTACGCTCCCCCTAAAGCGTTGTCGTACCCTCACCTGGACCCTAAACCGTCCCCGTCCCCTAACCATAACCCTAGCCCGAACCCTATCCCTAACCCTTCCCCGAAGCCTGACCCTCACCCGTCCCCTAATCCTAACCCGTACGCTGACACTAACCCGCGCCCTCACACGTACGCTCCCCCTACAGCGTTGTGGTACCCTCACCTGGACCCTAAACCGTCCCTGTCCCCTAACCCTAACCCTAGCCCGAACCCTAACCCTAACCCTTCCCCGAAGCCTGACCCTCACCCTTCCCCTAATCCTAACCCGTACGCTGACACTAACCCGCGCCCTCACACGTACGCTCCCCCTAAAGCGTTGTCGTACCCTCACCTGGACCCTAAACCGTCCCAGTCCCCTAACCCTAACCCTAGCCCGAACCCTAACCCTAACCCTTCCCCGAAGCCTGACCCTCACCCGTCCACTAATCCTAACCCGTACTCTGACACTAACCCGCGCCCTCACACGTACGCTCCCCCTAAAGTGTTGTCGTACCCTCACCTGGACCCTAAACCGTCCCCGTCCCCTAACCCTAACCCTAGCCCGAACCCTAACCCTAACACTTCCCCGAAGCCTGACGCTCACCCGTCCCCTAATCCTAACCCGTACGCTGACACTAACCAACGCCCTCACACGTACGCTCCCCCTACAACGTTGTCGTACCCTCACCTTGACCCTAAACCGTCCCCGTTTCCTAACCCTAACCCTAGCCCGAACCCTAACCCTAACACTTCCCCGAAGCCTGCCACTCACCCGTCCCCTAATCCTAACTCGTACGCTGACACTAACCCGCGCCCTCACACGTACACTCCCCCTAAAGCGTTGTCGTACCCTCACCTGGACCCTAAACCTTCCCCGTCCCCTAACCCTAACCCTAGCCCGAACCCTAACCCTAACCCTTCCCCGAAGCCTGACCCTCACCCGTCCCCTAATCCTAACCCGTACGCTGACACTAACCCGCGCCCTCACACGTACGCTCCCCCTAAAGCGTTGTCGTCCCCTCACCTGGACCCTAAACCGTCCCCGTCCCCTAACTCTAACCCTAGCCCGAACCCTAACCCTAACCCTTCCCCGAAGCCTGACCCTCACCCGTCCCCTAATCCTAACCCGTACGCTGACACTAACCCGCGCCCTCACACGTACGCTCCCCCTAAAGCGTTGTCGTACCCTCACCTGGACCCTAAACCGTCCCCGTCCCCTAACCATAACCCTAGCCCGAACCCTAACCCTAACCCTTCCCCGAAGCCTGACCCTCACCCGTCCCCTAATCCTAACCCGTACGCTGACACTAACCCGCGCCCTCACACGTACGCTCCCCCTACAGCGTTGTGGTACCCTCACCTGGACCCTAAACCGTCCCCGTCCCCTAACCCTAACCCTAGCCCGAACCCTAACCCTAACCCTTCCCCGAAGCCTGACCCTCACCCGTCCCCTAATCCTAACCCGTACGCTGACACTAACCCGCGCCCTCACACGTACGCTCCCCCTAAAGCGTTGTCGTACCCTCACCTGGACCCTAAACCGTCCCAGTCCCCTAACCCTAACCCTAGCCCGAACCCTAACCCTAACCCTTCCCCGAAGCCTGACCCTCACCCGTCCACTAATCCTAATCCGTACTCTGACACTAACCCGCGCCCTCACACGTACGCTCCCCCTAAAGTGTTGTCGTACCCTCACCTGGACCCTAAACCGTCCCCGTCCCCTAACCCTAACCCTAGCCCGAACCCTAACCCTAACCCTTCCCCGAAGCCTGACGCTCACCCGTCCCCTAATCCTAACCCGTACGCTGACACTAACCAACGCCCTCACATGTACGCTCCCCCTACAACGTTGTCGTACCCTCACCTTGACCCTAAACCGTCCCCGTTTCCTAACCCTAACCCTAGCCCGAACCCTAACCCTAACCCTTCCCCGAAGCCTGCCCCTCACCCGTCCCCTAATCCTAACTCGTACGCTGACACTAACCCTCGCCCTCACACGTACGCTCCCCCTAAAGCGTTGTCGTACCCTCACCTGGACCCTAAACCGTCCCCGTGCCCTAACCCTAACCCTAGCCCGAACCCTAACCCTAACCCTTCCCCGAAGCCTGACCCTCACCCGTCCCCTAATCCTAACCCGCACGCTGACACTAACCCGTGCCCTCACACGTACGCTCCCCCTAAACTGTTGTCGTACCCTCACCTGGACCCTAAACCTTCCCCGTCCCCTAACCCTAACCTTAGCCCGAACCCTAACCCTAACCCTTCCCCGAAGCCTGACCCTCACCAGTCCCCTAATCCTAACCCGTACGCTGACACTAACCCGCGCCCTCACACGTACGTTCCCCCTAAATGGTTGTCGTACCCTCACCTGGACCCTAAACCATCTCCGTCCCCTAACCCTAAACCTAGCCCAAA
>NW_027207439.1:300000-396597 GCF_963455315.2 Globicephala melas | reverse complement strand
GCAAAGGAAATCTGCACTACAATGAAGTCTCACTTCCCCCCGGTCAAAAGGGCCATCTGAAAAAAGTGTAAAATCCAGAAAGGCAGGACAGGCCATGGAGAACTGGGAGCCTTGTTATGCTGATGGGCGGGATGTAAATTGCCAACAGACACTCGGGAGAAGTGTATGGTGTTTCCTGAAACGTCTAAAAAACAAAGCAACAGAGCCTAGGGCACTTCCACTTATGGTCCTATAGCTTAGGGAAATTAAAATCAAAAAGATACAGCCACCCCAATGTTTGGGACGCCTCTGTTTACAAGAACCTCGTTTACCGTACAAGTTCAATATCACAGAAAGTGAAAAATGGATAAAGAACTTGTGGTACTTACGTACAATGCAGTATCACTCAGCAGTGAAATCTATGTCATCAGGCCCGTAGCAGCACAATGAGTGGATTCAGGTACGATGATTCTAACTGAAATAAGTCACACAGAAAAAGAAACATCATAAGATATCAGTAATACACGGAATGTAAACTTGGCTACACAGGAACTGAATTACAGAACAGAACAGGGTCTCAAATTTAGAAAACCAACTTATGCTTGTTTAAGGGTAAAGGTGAGTTGGGGTGCTGCATAAAACCAGAGATTGAAATGAGCACAGATAAAGTTCCTTAAGCCAAATATGGAATAGACAAGAGCTACTCCTTGCTCAACGAAATGGACTCAACACCGCATATTAAACGCCTAAGAATGTACCTGACTCTTAAGTATCTTAAAACCTATGGATTGCTATGTCTCCGAAAGAGAATCAAGCATGTGTACAGGGACATAAACGCAGCAGTGATAGGATTGGAGAGGTTCGGTGAGCAAATGAAGACCCTTTGAAGTCATATTGCATGGTACCCATTCCACGGGTTTCAACTACCCAGGTTTAAGGTATTCTTCCTTCAGCTAAAACATGCATGTGGAACCTAGAGTATGATCAACCATGTGATCGGGAGACGTGTTCAAATATGTCTCAGTTTTCGTACCCTGGTACAAGGGTGCAACATTCCAGACGCTTTACTAACACTCTCCCGACTTGGAGAGTCAGTCCCTTTAACCTCCTGTTTGGCCCAGTTTGCAATTTCTGCGGAAGATGAACAGGAATAGCGAGAACCAATGAGAGACTAGCTGGAGGTGTCTGGACGGGCAAATTTAACTCTCATTTCCCACCAGGAAGAGGAAATAACCAAAGGCTCAGCGTGCCGTGCCGGAACCAGATTAGGGCCTGAAGCCATCCTGCGGTGTTGCGGCCAGCTCACAAGAAAACGAGTTGAAGAAAGGAGCTCAGGGGCACTGTAATTCACAAACCTGCAGAGTTATAAATGACAACTATCGTCCAAAAATATACTGAAGTAAGGCTGCCAAGAGGACTTGAAAGCGGGGCAGAATTGCAGGAAACCGATTTCAGGAGGTAGACTGGAATTGCATCGAAAGCATAGGAAAAGAGGCAGAACGTCCACAATGATGCACTTGGCCAAAAAGGGCGTATGCGTTTTTTCCTGAATATATTCAGGAAAAAACGCATACGCCCTTTTTGGCCAACCAAGCAAGCTTGCAAAGGAAATCTGCACTACAATGAAGTCTCACTTCCCCCCGGTCAAAAGGGCCATCTGAAAAAAGTGTAAAGTCCAGAAAGGCAGGACAGGCCATGGAGAACTGGGAGCCTTGTTATGCTGATGGGCGGGATGTAAATTGCCAACAGACACTCGGGAGAAGTGTATGGTGTTTCCTGAAACATCTAAAAAACAAAGCAACAGAGCCTAGGGCACTTCCACTTATGGTCCTATAGCTTAGGGAAATTAAAATCAAAAAGATACAGCCACCCCAATGTTTGGGACGCCTCTGTTTACAAGAACCTCGTTTACCGTACAAGTTCAATATCACAGAAAGTGAAAAATGGATAAAGAACTTGTGGTACTTACGTACAATGCAGTATCACTCAGCAGTGAAATCTATGTCATCAGGCCCGTAGCAGCACAATGAGTGGATTCAGGTACGATGATTCTAACTGAAATAAGTCACACAGAAAAAGAAACATCATAAGATATCAGTAATACACGGAATGTAAACTTGGCTACACAGGAACTGAATTACAGAACAGAACAGGGTCTCAAATTTAGAAAACCAACTTATGCTTGTTTAAGGGGAAAGGTGAGTTGGGGTGCTGCATAAAACCAGAGATTGAAATGAGCACAGATAAAGTTCCTTAAGCCAAATATGGAATAGACAAGAGCTACTCCTTGCTCAACGAAATGGACTCAACACCGCATATTAAACGCCTAAGAATGTACCTGACTCTTAAGTATCTTAAAACCTATGGATTGCTATGTCTCCGAAAGAGAATCAAGCATGTGTACAGGGACATAAACGCAGCAGTGATAGGATTGGAGAGGTTCGGTGAGCAAATGAAGACCCTTTGAAGTCATATTGCATGGTACCCATTCCACGGGTTTCAACTACCCAGGTTTAAGGTATTCTTCCTTCAGCTAAAACATGCATGTGGAACCTAGAGTATGATCAACCATGTGATCGGGAGACGTGTTCAAATATGTCTCAGTTTTCGTACCCTGGTACAAGGGTGCAACATTCCAGACGCTTTACTAACACTCTCCCGACTTGGAGAGTCAGTCCCTTTAACCTCCTGTTTGGCCCAGTTTGCAATTTCTGCGGAAGATGAACAGGAATAGCGAGAACCAATGAGAGACTAGCTGGAGGTGTCTGGACGGGCAAATTTAACTCTCATTTCCCACCAGGAAGAGGAAATAACCAAAGGCTCAGCATGCCGTGCCGGAACCAGATTAGGGCCTGAAGCCATCCTGCGGTGTTGCGGCCAGCTCACAAGAAAGCGAGTTGAAGAAAGGAGCTCAGGGGCACTGTAATTCACAAACCTGCAGAGTTATAAATGACAACTATCGTCCAAAAATATACTGAAGTAAGGCTGCCAAGAGGACTTGAAAGCGGGGCAGAATTGCAGGAAACCGATTTCAGGAGGTAGACTGGAATTGCATTGAAAGCATAGGAAAAGAGGCAGAACGTCCACAATGATGCACTTGGCCAAAAAGGGCGTATGCGTTTTTTCCTGAATATATTCAGGAAAAAACGCATACGCCCTTTTTGGCCAACCAAGCAAGCTTGCAAAGGAAATCTGCACTACAATGAAGTCTCACTTCCCCCCGGTCAAAAGGGCCATCTGAAAAAAGTGTAAAGTCCAGAAAGGCAGGACAGGCCATGGAGAACTGGGAGCCTTGTTATGCTGATGGGCGGGATGTAAATTGCCAACAGACACTCGGGAGAAGTGTATGGTGTTTCCTGAAACATCTAAAAAACAAAGCAACAGAGCCTAGGGCACTTCCACTTATG
This sequence comes from Globicephala melas, assembly GCF_963455315.2. NCBI lineage: Eukaryota > Metazoa > Chordata > Mammalia > Artiodactyla > Delphinidae > Globicephala > Globicephala melas. The sequence goes on along the minus strand of NW_027207439.1, from coordinate 393,211 downwards.
GTCCTATAGCTTAGGGAAATTAAAATCAAAAAGATACAGCCACCCCAATGTTTGGGACGCCTCTGTTTACAAGAACCTCGTTTACCGTACAAGTTCAATATCACAGAAAGTGAAAAATGGATAAAGAACTTGTGGTACTTACGTACAATGCAGTATCACTCAGCAGTGAAATCTATGTCATCAGGCCCGTAGCAGCACAATGAGTGGATTCAGGTACGATGATTCTAACTGAAATAAGTCACACAGAAAAAGAAACATCATAAGATATCAGTAATACACGGAATGTAAACTTGGCTACACAGGAACTGAATTACAGAACAGAACAGGGTCTCAAATTTAGAAAACCAACTTATACTTGTTTCAGGGGAAAGGTGAGTTGGGGTGCTGCATAAAACCAGAGATTGAAATGAGCACAGATAAAGTTCCTTAAGCCAAATATGGAATAGACAAGAGCTACTCCTTGCTCAACGAAATGGACTCAACACCGCATATTAAACGCCTAAGAATGTACCTGACTCTTAAGTATCTTAAAACCTATGGATTGCTATGTCTCCGAAAGAGAATCAAGCATGTGTACAGGGACATAAACGCAGCAGTGATAGGATTGGAGAGGTTCGGTGAGCAAATGAAGACCCTTTGAAGTCATATTGCATGGTACCCATTCCACGGGTTTCAACTACCCAGGTTTAAGGTATTCTTCCTTCAGCTAAAACATGCATGTGGAACCTAGAGTATGATCAACCATGTGATCGGGAGACGTGTTCAAATATGTCTCAGTTTTCGTACCCTGGTACTCGGGTGCAACATTCCAGACGCTTTACTAACACTCTCCCGACTTGGAGAGTCAGTCCCTTTAACCTCCTGTTTGGCCCAGTTTGCAATTTCTGCGGAAGATGAACAGGAATAGCGAGAACCAATGAGAGACTAGCTGGAGGTGTCTGGACGGGCAAATTTAACTCTCATTTCCCACCAGGAAGAGGAAATAACCAAAGGCTCAGCATGCCGTGCCGGAACCAGATTAGGGCCTGAAGCCATCCTGCGGTGTTGCGGCCAGCTCACAAGAAAGCGAGTTGAAGAAAGGAGCTCAGGGGCACTGTAATTCACAAACCTGCAGAGTTATAAATGACAACTATCGTCCAAAAATATACTGAAGTAAGGCTGCCAAGAGGACTTGAAAGCGGGGCAGAATTGCAGGAAACCGATTTCAGGAGGTAGACTGGAATTGCATTGAAAGCATAGGAAAAGAGGCAGAACGTCCACAATGATGCACTTGGCCAAAAAGGGCGTATGCGTTTTTTCCTGAATATATTCAGGAAAAAACGCATACGCACTTTTTGGCCAACCAAGCAAGCTTGCAAAGGAAATCTGCACTACAATGAAGTCTCACTTCCCCCCGGTCAAAAGGGCCATCTGAAAAAAGTGTAAAATCCAGAAAGGCAGGACAGGCCATGGAGAACTGGGAGCCTTGTTATACTGATGGGCGGGATGTACATTGCCAACAGACACTCGGGAGAAGTGTATGGTGTTTCCTGAAACGTCTAAAAAACAAAGCAACAGAGCCTAGGGCACTTCCACTTATGGTCCTATAGCTTAGGGAAATTAAAATCAAAAAGATACAGCCACCCCAATGTTTGGGACGCCTCTGTTTACAAGAACCTCGTTTACCGTACAAGTTCAATATCACAGAAAGTGAAAAATGGATAAAGAACTTGTGGTACTTACGTACAATGCAGTATCACTCAGCAGTGAAATCTATGTCATCAGGCCCGTAGCAGCACAATGAGTGGATTCAGGTACGATGATTCTAACTGAAATAAGTCACACAGAAAAAGAAACATCATAAGATATCAGTAATACACGGAATGTAAACTTGGCTACACAGGAACTGAATTACAGAACAGAACAGGGTCTCAAATTTAGAAAACCAACTTATGCTTGTTTAAGGGGAAAGGTGAGTTGGGGTGCTGCATAAAACCAGAGATTGAAATGAGCACAGATAAAGTTCCTTAAGCCAAATATGGAATAGACAAGAGCTACTCCTTGCTCAACGAAATGGACTCAACACCGCATATTAAACGCCTAAGAATGTACCTGACTCTTAAGTATCTTAAAACCTATGGATTGCTATGTCTCCGAAAGAGAATCAAGCATGTGTACAGGGACATAAACGCAGCAGTGATAGGATTGGAGAGGTTCGGTGAGCAAATGAAGACCCTTTGAAGTCATATTGCATGGTACCCATTCCACGGGTTTCAACTACCCAGGTTTAAGGTATTCTTCCTTCAGCTAAAACATGCATGTGGAACCTAGAGTATGATCAACCATGTGATCGGGAGACGTGTTCAAATATGTCTCAGTTTTCGTACCCTGGTACTCGGGTGCAACATTCCAGACGCTTTACTAACACTCTCCCGACTTGGAGAGTCAGTCCCTTTAACCTCCTGTTTGGCCCAGTTTGCAATTTCTGCGGAAGATGAACAGGAATAGCGAGAACCAATGAGAGACTAGCTGGAGGTGTCTGGACGGGCAAATTTAACTCTCATTTCCCACCAGGAAGAGGAAATAACCAAAGGCTCAGCGTGCCGTGCCGGAACCAGATTAGGGCCTGAAGCCATCCTGCGGTGTTGCGGCCAGCTCACAAGAAAGCGAGTTGAAGAAAGGAGCTCAGGGGCACTGTAATTCACAAACCTGCAGAGTTATAAATGACAACTATCGTCCAAAAATATACTGAAGTAAGGCTGCCAAGAGGACTTGAAAGCGGGGCAGAATTGCAGGAAACCGATTTCAGGAGGTAGACTGGAATTGCATTGAAAGCATAGGAAAAGAGGCAGAACGTCCACAATGATGCACTTGGCCAAAAAGGGCGTATGCGTTTTTTCCTGAATATATTCAGGAAAAAACGCATACGCCCTTTTTGGCCAACCAAGCAAGCTTGCAAAGGAAATCTGCACTACAATGAAGTCTCACTTCCCCCCGGTCAAAAGGGCCATCTGAAAAAAGTGTAAAATCCAGAAAGGCAGGACAGGCCATGGAGAACTGGGAGCCTTGTTATGCTGATGGGCGGGATGTACATTGCCAACAGACACTCGGGAGAAGTGTATGGTGTTTCCTGAAACATCTAAAAAACAAAGCAACAGAGCCTAGGGCACTTCCACTTATGGTCCTATAGCTTAGGGAAATTAAAATCAAAAAGATACAGCCACCCCAATGTTTGGGACGCCTCTGTTTACAAGAACCTCGTTTACCGTACAAGTTCAATATCACAGAAAGTGAAAAATGGATAAAGAACTTGTGGTACTTACGTACAATGCAGTATCACTCAGCAGTGAAATCTATGTCATCAGGCCCGTAGCAGCACAATGAGTGGATTCAGGTACGATGATTCTAACTGAAATAAGTCACACAGAAAAAGAAACATCATAAGATATCAGTAATACACGGAATGTAAACTTGGCTACACAGGAACTGAATTACAGAACAGAACAGGGTCTCAAATTTAGAAAACCAACTTATGCTTGTTTAAGGGTAAAGGTGAGTTGGGGTGCTGCATAAAAGCAGAGATTGAAATGAGCACAGATAAAGTTCCTTAAGCCAAATATGGAATAGACAAGAGCTACTCCTTGCTCAACGAAATGGACTCAACACCGCATATTAAACGCCTAAGAATGTACCTGACTCTTAAGTATCTTAAAACCTATGGATTGCTATGTGTCCGAAAGAGAATCAAGCATGTGTACAGGGACATAAACGCAGCAGTGATAGGATTGGAGAGGTTCGGTGAGCAAATGAAGACACTTTGAAGTCACATTGCATGATACCCATTCCACGGGTTTTAACTACCCAGGTTTAAGGTATTCTTCCTTCAGCTAAAACATGCATGTGGAACCTAGAGTATGATCAACCATGTGATCGGGAGACGTGTTCAAATATGTCTCAGTTTTCGTACCCTGGTACTCGGGTGCAACATTCCAGACGCTTTACTAACACTCTCCCGACTTGGAGAGTCAGTCCCTTTAACCTCCTGTTTGGCCCAGTTTGCAATTTCTGCGGAAGATGAACAGGAATAGCGAGAACCAATGAGAGACTAGCTGGAGGTGTCTGGACGGGCAAATTTAACTCTCATTTCCCACCAGGAAGAGGAAATAACCAAAGGCTCAGCGTGCCGTGCCGGAACCAAATTAGGGCCTGAAGCCATCCTGCGGTGTTGCAGCCAGGTTACAAGAAAGCGAGTTGAAGAAAGGAGCTCAGGGGCACTGTAATTCACAAACCTGCAGAGTTATAAATGACAGCTATCGTACAAAAATATACTGAAGTAAGGCTGCCAAGAGGACTTGAAAGCGGGGCAGAATTGCAGGAAACCGATTTCAGGAGGTAGACTGGAATTGCATTGAAAGCATAGGAAAAGAGGCAGAACGTCCACAATGATGCACTTGGCCAAAAAGGGCGTATGCGTTTTTTCCTGAATATATTCAGGAAAAAACGCATACGCCCTTTTTGGCCAACCAAGCAAGCTTGCAAAGGAAATCTGCACTACAATGAAGTCTCACTTCCCCCCGGTCAAAAGGGCCATCTGAAAAAAGTGTAAAATCCAGAAAGGCAGGACAGGCCATGGAGAACTGGGAGCCTTGTTATACTGATGGGCGGGATGTACATTGCCAACAGACACTCGGGAGAAGTGTATGGTGTTTCCTGAAACATCTAAAAAACAAAGCAACAGAGCCTAGGGCACTTCCACTTATGGTCCTATAGCTTAGGGAAATTAAAATCAAAAAGATACAGCCACCCCAATGTTTGGGACGCCTCTGTTTACAAGAACCTCGTTTACCGTACAAGTTCAATATCACAGAAAGTGAAAAATGGATAAAGAACTTGTGGTACTTACGTACAATGCAGTATCACTCAGCAGTGAAATCTATGTCATCAGGCCCGTAGCAGCACAATGAGTGGATTCAGGTACGATGATTCTAACTGAAATAAGTCACACAGAAAAAGAAACATCATAAGATATCAGTAATACACGGAATGTAAACTTGGCTACACAGGAACTGAATTACAGAACAGAACAGGGTCTCAAATTTAGAAAACCAACTTATGCTTGTTTAAGGGGAAAGGTGAGTTGGGGTGCTGCATAAAACCAGAGATTGAAATGAGCACAGATAAAGTTCCTTAAGCCAAATATGGAATAGACAAGAGCTACTCCTTGCTCAACGAAATGGACTCAACACCGCATATTAAACGCCTAAGAATGTACCTGACTCTTAAGTATCTTAAAACCTATAGATTGCTATGTCTCCGAAAGAGAATCAAGCATGTGTACAGGGACATAAACGCAGCAGTGATAGGATTGGAGAGGTTCGGTGAGCAAATGAAGACCCTTTGAAGTCATATTGCATGGTACCCATTCCACGGGTTTCAACTACACAGGTTTAAGGTATTCTTCCTTCAGCTAAAACATGCATGTGGAACCTAGAGTATGATCAACCATGTGATCGGGAGACGTGTTCAAATATGTCTCAGTTTTCGTACCCTGGTACTCGGGTGCAACATTCCAGACGCTTTACTAACACTCTCCCGACTTGGAGAGTCAGTCCCTTTAACCTCCTGTTTGGCCCAGTTTGCAATTTCTGCGGAAGATGAACAGGAATAGCGAGAACCAATGAGAGACTAGCTGGAGGTGTCTGGACGGGCAAATTTAACTCTCATTTCCCACCAGGAAGAGGAAATAACCAAAGGCTCAGCGTGCCGTGCCGGAACCAGATTAGGGCCTGAGCCATCCTGCGGTGTGCGGCCAGCTCACAAGAAAACGAGTTGAAGAAAGGAGCTCAGGGGCACTGTAATTCACAAACCTGCAGAGTTATAAATGACAACTATCGTCCAAAAATATACTGAAGTAAGGCTGCCAAGAGGACTTGAAAGCGGGGCAGAATTGCAGGAAACCGATTTCAGGAGGTAGACTGGAATTGCATTGAAAGCATAGGAAAAGAGGCAGAACGTCCACAATGATGCACTTGGCCAAAAAGGGCGTATGCGTTTTTTCCTGAATATATTCAGGAAAAAACGCATACGCCCTTTTTGGCCAACCAAGCAAGCTTGCAAAGGAAATCTGCACTACAATGAAGTCTCACTTCCCCCCGGTCAAAAGGGCCATCTGAAAAAAGTGTAAAATCCAGAAAGGCAGGACAGGCCATGGAGAACTGGGAGCCTTGTTATGCTGATGGGCGGGATGTAAATTGCCAACAGACACTCGGGAAAAGTGTATGGTGTTTCCTGAAACATCTAAAAAACAAAGCAACAGAGCCTAGGGCACTTCCACTTATGGTCCTATAGCTTTGGGAAATTAAAATCAAAAAGATACAGCCACCCCAATGTTTGGGACGCCTCTGTTTACAAGAACCTCGTTTACCGTACAAGTTCAATATCACAGAAAGTGAAAAATGGATAAAGAACTTGTGGTACTTACGTACAATGCAGTATCACTCAGCAGTGAAATCTATGTCATCAGGCCCGTAGCAGCACAATGAGTGGATTCAGGTACGATGATTCTAACTGAAATAAGTCACACAGAAAAAGAAACATCATAAGATATCAGTAATACACGGAATGTAAACTTGGCTACACAGGAACTGAATTACAGAACAGAACAGGGACTCAAATTTAGAAAACCAACTTATGCTTGTTTAAGGGTAAAGGTGAGTTGGGGTGCTGCATAAAACCAGAGATTGAAATGAGCACAGATAAAGTTCCTTAAGCTAAATATGGAATAGACAAGAGCTACTCCTTGCTCAACGAAATGGACTCAACACCGCATATTAAACGCCTAAGAATGTACCTGACTCTTAAGTATCTTAAAACCTATGGATTGCTATGTCTCCGAAAGAGAATCAAGCATGTGTACAGGGACATGAACGCAGCAGTGATAGGATTGGAGAGGTTCGGTGAGCAAATGAAGACCCTTTGAAGTCATATTGCATGGTACCCATTACACGGGTCTCAACTCTCCAGGTTTAAGGTATTCTTCCTTCAGCTAAAACATGCATGTGGAACCTAGAGTATGATCAACCATGTGATCGGGAGACGTTTTCAAATATGTCTCAGTTTTCGTACCCTGGTACTCGGGTGCAACATTCCAGACGCTTTACTAACACTCTCCCGACTTGGAGAGTCAGTCCCTTTAACCTCCTGTTTGGCCCAGTTTGCAATTTCTGCGGAAGATGAACAGGAATAGCGAGAACCAATGAGAGACTAGCTGGAGGTGTCTGGACGGGCAAATTTAACTCTCATTTCCCACCAGGAAGAGGAAATAACCAAAGGCTCAGCGTGCCGTGCCGGAACCAGATTAGGGCCTGAAGCCATCCTGCGGTGTTGCGCCCAGCTCACAAGAAAGCGAGTTGAAGAAAGGAGCTCAGGGGCACTGTAATTCACAAACCTGCAGAGTTATAAATGACAACTATCGTCCAAAAATATACTGAAGTAAGGCTGCCAAGAGGACTTGAAAGCGGGGCAGAATTGCAGGAAACCGATTTCAGGAGGTAGACTGGAATTGCATTGAAAGCATAGGAAAAGAGGCAGAACGTCCACAATGATGCACTTGGCCAAAAAGGGCGTATGCGTTTTTTCCTGAATATATTCAGGAAAAAACGCATACGCCCTTTTTGGCCAACCAAGCAAGCTTGCAAAGGAAATCTGCACTACAATGAAGTCTCACTTCCCCCCGGTCAAAAGGGCCATCTGAAAAAAGTGTAAAATCCAGAAAGGCAGGACAGGCCATGGAGAACTGGGAGCCTTGTTATGCTGATGGGCGGGATGTAAATTGCCAACAGACACTCGGGAGAAGTGTATGGTGTTTCCTGAAACGTCTAAAAAACAAAGCAACAGAGCCTAGGGCACTTCCACTTATGGTCCTATAGCTTTGGGAAATTAAAATCAAAAAGATACAGCCACCCCAATGTTTGGGACGCCTCTGTTTACAAGAACCTCGTTTACCGTACAAGTTCAATATCACAGAAAGTGAAAAATGGATAAAGAACTTGTGGTACTTACGTACAATGCAGTATCACTCAGCAGTGAAATCTATGTCATCAGGCCCGTAGCAGCACAATGAGTGGATTCAGGTACGATGATTCTAACTGAAATAAGTCACACAGAAAAAGAAACATCATAAGATATCAGTAATACACGGAATGTAAACTTGGCTACACAGGAACTGAATTACAGAACAGAACAGGGACTCAAATTTAGAAAACCAACTTATGCTTGTTTAAGGGTAAAGGTGAGTTGGGGTGCTGCATAAAACCAGAGATTGAAATGAGCACAGATAAAGTTCCTTAAGCCAAATATGGAATAGACAAGAGCTACTCCTTGCTCAACGAAATGGACTCAACACCGCATATTAAACGCCTAAGAATGTACCTGACTCTTAAGTATCTTAAAACCTATGGATTGCTATGTCTCCGAAAGAGAATCAAGCATGTGTACAGGGACATAAACGCAGCAGTGATAGGATTGGAGAGGTTCGGTGAGCAAATGAAGACCCTTTGAAGTCATATTGCATGGTACCCATTCCACGGGTTTCAACTACCCAGGTTTAAGGTATTCTTCCTTCAGCTAAAACATGCATGTGGAACCTAGAGTATGATCAACCATGTGATCGGGAGACGTGTTCAAATATGTCTCAGTTTTCGTACCCTGGTACTCGGGTGCAACATTCCAGACGCTTTACTAACACTCTCCCGACTTGGAGAGTCAGTCCCTTTAACCTCCTGTTTGGCCCAGTTTGCAATTTCTGCGGAAGATGAACAGGAATAGCGAGAACCAATGAGAGACTAGCTGGAGGTGTCTGGACGGGCAAATTTAACTCTCATTTCCCACCAGGAAGAGGAAATAACCAAAGGCTCAGCGTGCCGTGCCGGAACCAGATTAGGGCCTGAAGCCATCCTGCGGTGTTGCGGCCAGCTCACAAGAAAACGAGTTGAAGAAAGGAGCTCAGGGGCACTGTAATTCACAAACCTGCAGAGTTATAAATGACAACTATCGTCCAAAAATATACTGAAGTAAGGCTGCCAAGAGGACTTGAAAGCGGGGCAGAATTGCAGGAAACCGATTTCAGGAGGTAGACTGGAATTGCATTGAAAGCATAGGAAAAGAGGCAGAACGTCCACAATGATGCACTTGGCCAAAAAGGGCGTATGCGTTTTTTCCTGAATATATTCAGGAAAAAACGCATACGCCCTTTTTGGCCAACCAAGCAAGCTTGCAAAGGAAATCTGCACTACAATGAAGTCTCACTTCCCCCCGGTCAAAAGGGCCATCTGAAAAAAGTGTAAAATCCAGAAAGGCAGGACAGGCCATGGAGAACTGGGAGCCTTGTTATGCTGATGGGCGGGATGTACATTGCCAACAGACACTCGGGAGAAGTGTATGGTGTTTCCTGAAACATCTAAAAAACAAAGCAACAGAGCCTAGGGCACTTCCACTTATGGTCCTATAGCTTAGGGAAATTAAAATCAAAAAGATACAGCCACCCCAATGTTTGGGACGCCTCTGTTTACAAGAACCTCGTTTACCGTACAAGTTCAATATCACAGAAAGTGAAAAATGGATAAAGAACTTGTGGTACTTACGTACAATGCAGTATCACTCAGCAGTGAAATCTATGTCATCAGGCCCGTAGCAGCACAATGAGTGGATTCAGGTACGATGATTCTAACTGAAATAAGTCACACAGAAAAAGAAACATCATAAGATATCAGTAATACACGGAATGTAAACTTGGCTACACAGGAACTGAATTACAGAACAGAACAGGGTCTCAAATTTAGAAAACCAACTTATGCTTGTTTAAGGGTAAAGGTGAGTTGGGGTGCTGCATAAAAGCAGAGATTGAAATGAGCACAGATAAAGTTCCTTAAGCCAAATATGGAATAGACAAGAGCTACTCCTTGCTCAACGAAATGGACTCAACACCGCATATTAAACGCCTAAGAATGTACCTGACTCTTAAGTATCTTAAAACCTATGGATTGCTATGTGTCCGAAAGAGAATCAAGCATGTGTACAGGGACATAAACGCAGCAGTGATAGGATTGGAGAGGTTCGGTGAGCAAATGAAGACACTTTGAAGTCACATTGCATGATACCCATTCCACGGGTTTTAACTACCCAGGTTTAAGGTATTCTTCCTTCAGCTAAAACATGCATGTGGAACCTAGAGTATGATCAACCATGTGATCGGGAGACGTGTTCAAATATGTCTCAGTTTTCGTACCCTGGTACTCGGGTGCAACATTCCAGACGCTTTACTAACACTCTCCCGACTTGGAGAGTCAGTCCCTTTAACCTCCTGTTTGGCCCAGTTTGCAATTTCTGCGGAAGATGAACAGGAATAGCGAGAACCAATGAGAGACTAGCTGGAGGTGTCTGGACGGGCAAATTTAACTCTCATTTCCCACCAGGAAGAGGAAATAACCAAAGGCTCAGCGTGCCGTGCCGGAACCAGATTAGGACCTGAAGCCATCCTGCGGTGTTGCAGCCAGGTTACAAGAAAGCGAGTTGAAGAAAGGAGCTCAGGGGCACTGTAATTCACAAACCTGCAGAGTTATAAATGACAGCTATCGTACAAAAATATACTGAAGTAAGGCTGCCAAGAGGACTTGAAAGCGGGGCAGAATTGCAGGAAACCGATTTCAGGAGGTAGACTGGAATTGCATTGAAAGCATAGGAAAAGAGGCAGAACGTCCACAATGATGCACTTGGCCAAAAAGGGCGTATGCGTTTTTTCCTGAATATATTCAGGAAAAAACGCATACGCCCTTTTTGGCCAACCAAGCAAGCTTGCAAAGGAAATCTGCACTACAATGAAGTCTCACTTCCCCCCGGTCAAAAGGGCCATCTGAAAAAAGTGTAAAATCCAGAAAGGCAGGACAGGCCATGGAGAACTGGGAGCCTTGTTATACTGATGGGCGGGATGTACATTGCCAACAGACACTCGGGAGAAGTGTATGGTGTTTCCTGAAACATCTAAAAAACAAAGCAACAGAGCCTAGGGCACTTCCACTTATGGTCCTATAGCTTAGGGAAATTAAAATCAAGATACAGCCACCCCAATGTTTGGGACGCCTCTGTTTACAAGAACCTCGTTTACCGTACAAGTTCAATATCACAGAAAGTGAAAAATGGATAAAGAACTTGTGGTACTTACGTACAATGCAGTATCACTCAGCAGTGAAATCTATGTCATCAGGCCCGTAGCAGCACAATGAGTGGATTCAGGTACGATGATTCTAACTGAAATAAGTCACACAGAAAAAGAAACATCATAAGATATCAGTAATACACGGAATGTAAACTTGGCTACACAGGAACTGAATTACAGAACAGAACAGGGTCTCAAATTTAGAAAACCAACTTATGCTTGTTTAAGGGTAAAGGTGAGTTGGGGTGCTGCATAAAACCAGAGATTGAAATGAGCACAGATAAGGTTCCTTAAGCCAAATATGGAATAGACAAGAGCTACTCCTTGCTCAACGAAATGGACTCAACACCGCATATTAAACGCCTAAGAATGTACCTGACTCTTAAGTATCTTAAAACCTATAGATTGCTATGTCTCCGAAAGAGAATCTAGCATGTGTACAGGGACATAAACGCAGCAGTGATAGGATTGGAGAGGTTCGGTGAGCAAATGAAGACCCTTTGAAGTCATATTGCATGGTACCCATTCCACGGGTTTCAACTACACAGGTTTAAGGTATTCTTCCTTCAGCTAAAACATGCATGTGGAACCTAGAGTATGATCAACCATGTGATCGGGAGACGTGTTCAAATATGTCTCAGTTTTCGTACCCTGGTACTCGGGTGCAACATTCCAGACGCTTTACTAACACTCTCCCGACTTGGAGAGTCAGTCCCTTTAACCTCCTGTTTGGTCTTGTTTGCAATTTCTGCGGAAGATGAACAGGAATAGCGAGAACCAATGAGAGACTAGCTGGAGGTGTCTGGACGGGCAAATTTAACTCTCATTTCCCACCAGGAAGAGGAAATAACCAAAGGCTCAGCGTGCCGTGCCGGAACCAGATTAGGGCCTGAGCCATCCTGCGGTGTGCGGCCAGCTCACAAGAAAACGAGTTGAAGAAAGGAGCTCAGGGGCACTGTAATTCACAAACCTGCAGAGTTATAAATGACAACTATCGTCCAAAAATATACTGAAGTAAGGCTGCCAAGAGGACTTGAAAGCGGGGCAGAATTGCAGGAAACCGATTTCAGGAGGTAGACTGGAATTGCATTGAAAGCATAGGAAAAGAGGCAGAACGTCCACAATGATGCACTTGGCCAAAAAGGGCGTATGCGTTTTTTCCTGAATATATTCAGGAAAAAACGCATACGCCCTTTTTGGCCAACCAAGCAAGCTTGCAAAGGAAATCTGCACTACAATGAAGTCTCACTTCCCCCCGGTCAAAAGGGCCATCTGAAAAAAGTGTAAAATCCAGAAAGGCAGGACAGGCCATGGAGAACTGGGAGCCTTGTTATGCTGATGGGCGGGATGTAAATTGCCAACAGACACTCCGGAGAAGTGTATGGTGTTTCCTGAAACATCTAAAAAACAAAGCAACAGAGCCTAGGGCACTTCCACTTATGGTCCTATAGCTTAGGGAAATTAAAATCAAAAAGATACAGCCACCCCAATGTTTGGGACGCCTCTGTTTACAAGAACCTCGTTTACCGTACAAGTTCAATATCACAGAAAGTGAAAAATGGATAAAGAACTTGTGGTACTTACGTACAATGCAGTATCACTCAGCAGTGAAATCTATGTCATCAGGCCCGTAGCAGCACAATGAGTGGATTCAGGTACGATGATTCTAACTGAAATAAGTCACACAGAAAAAGAAACATCATAAGATATCAGTAATACACGGAATGTAAACTTGGCTACACAGGAACTGAATTACAGAACAGAACAGGGACTCAAATTTAGAAAACCAACTTATGCTTGTTTAAGGGTAAAGGTGAGTTGGGGTGCTGCATAAAACCAGAGATTGAAATGAGCACAGATAAAGTTCCTTAAGCTAAATATGGAATAGACAAGAGCTACTCCTTGCTCAACGAAATGGACTCAACACCGCATATTAAACCCCTAAGAATGTACCTGACTCTTAAGTATCTTAAAACCTATGGATTGCTATGTCTCCGAAAGAGAATCAAGCATGTGTACAGGGACATAAACGCAGCAGTGATAGGATTGGAGAGGTTCGGTGAGCAAATGAAGACCCTTTGAAGTCATATTGCATGGTACCCATTCCACGGGTTTCAACTACCCAGGTTTAAGGTATTCTTCCTTCAGCTAAAACATGCATGTGGAACCTAGAGTATGATCAACCATGTGATCGGGAGACGTGTTCAAATATGTCTCAGTTTTCGTACCCTGGTACTCGGGTGCAACATTCCAGACGCTTTACTAACACTCTCCCGACTTGGAGAGTCAGTCCCTTTAACCTCCTGTTTGGCCCAGTTTGCAATTTCTGCGGAAGATGAACAGGAATAGCGAGAACCAATGAGAGACTAGCTGGAGGTGTCTGGACGGGCAAATTTAACTCTCATTTCCCACCAGGAAGAGGAAATAACCAAAGGCTCAGCGTGCCGTGCCGGAACCAGATTAGGGCCTGAAGCCATCCTGCGGTGTTGCGGCCAGCTCACAAGAAAGCGAGTTGAAGAAAGGAGCTCAGGGGCACTGTTATTCACAAACCTGCAGAGTTATAAATGACAACTATCGTCCAAAAATATACTGAAGTAAGGCTGCCAAGAGGACTTGAAAGCGGGGCAGAATTGCAGGAAACCGATTTCAGGAGGTAGACTGGAATTGCATTGAAAGCATAGGAAAAGAGGCAGAACGTCCACAATGATGCACTTGGCCAAAAAGGGCGTATGCGTTTTTTCCTGAATATATTCAGGAAAAAACGCATACGCCCTTTTTGGCCAACCAAGCAAGCTTGCAAAGGAAATCTGCACTACAATGAAGTCTCACTTCCCCCCGGTCAAAAGGGCCATCTGAAAAAAGTGTAAAATCCAGAAAGGCAGGACAGGCCATGGAGAACTGGGAGCCTTGTTATGCTGATGGGCGGGATGTAAATTGCCAACAGACACTCGGGAGAAGTGTATGGTGTTTCCTGAAACGTCTAAAAAACAAAGCAACAGAGCCTAGGGCACTTCCACTTATGGTCCTATAGCTTTGGGAAATTAAAATCAAAAAGATACAGCCACCCCAATGTTTGGGACGCCTCTGTTTACAAGAACCTCGTTTACCGTACAAGTTCAATATCACAGAAAGTGAAAAATGGATAAAGAACTTGTGGTACTTACGTACAATGCAGTATCACTCAGCAGTGAAATCTATGTCATCAGGCCCGTAGCAGCACAATGAGTGGATTCAGGTACGATGATTCTAACTGAAATAAGTCACACAGAAAAAGAAACATCATAAGATATCAGTAATACACGGAATGTAAACTTGGCTACACAGGAACTGAATTACAGAACAGAACAGGGACTCAAATTTAGAAAACCAACTTATGCTTGTTTAAGGGTAAAGGTGAGTTGGGGTGCTGCATAAAACCAGAGATTGAAATGAGCACAGATAATGTTCCTTAAGCCAAATATGGAATAGACAAGAGCTACTCCTTGCTCAACGAAATGGACTCAACACCGCATATTAAACGCCTAAGAATGTACCTGACTCTTAAGTATCTTAAAACCTATGGATTGCTATGTCTCCGAAAGAGAATCAAGCATGTGTACAGGGACATAAACGCAGCAGTGATAGGATTGGAGAGTTTCGGTGAGCAAATGAAGACCCTTTGAAGTCATATTGCATGGTACCCATTCCACGGGTTTCAACTACCCAGGTTTAAGGTATTCTTCCTTCAGCTAAAACATGCATGTGGAACCTAGAGTATGATCAACCATGTGATCGGGAGACGTGTTCAAATATGTCTCAGTTTTCGTACCCTGGTACTCGGGTGCAACATTCCAGACGCTTTACTAACACTCTCCCGACTTGGAGAGTCAGTCCCTTTAACCTCCTGTTTGGCCCAGTTTGCAATTTCTGCGGAAGATGAACAGGAATAGCGAGAACCAATGAGAGACTAGCTGGAGGTGTCTGGACGGGCAAATTTAACTCTCATTTCCCACCAGGAAGAGGAAATAACCAAAGGCTCAGCGTGCCGTGCCGGAACCAGATTAGGGCCTGAAGCCATCCTGCGGTGTTGCGGCCAGCTCACAAGAAAACGAGTTGAAGAAAGGAGCTCAGGGGCACTGTAATTCACAAACCTGCAGAGTTATAAATGACAACTATCGTCCAAAAATATACTGAAGTAAGGCTGCCAAGAGGACTTGAAAGCGGGGCAGAATTGCAGGAAACCGATTTCAGGAGGTAGACTGGAATTGCATTGAAAGCATAGGAAAAGAGGCAGAACGTCCACAATGATGCACTTGGCCAAAAAGGGCGTATGCGTTTTTTCCTGAATATATTCAGGAAAAAACGCATACGCCCTTTTTGGCCAACCAAGCAAGCTTGCAAAGGAAATCTGCACTACAATGAAGTCTCACTTCCCCCCGGTCAAAAGGGCCATCTGAAAAAAGTGTAAAATCCAGAAAGGCAGGACAGGCCATGGAGAACTGGGAGCCTTGTTATACTGATGGGCGGGATGTACATTGCCAACAGACACTCGGGAGAAGTGTATGGTGTTTCCTGAAACGTCTAAAAAACAAAGCAACAGAGCCTAGGGCACTTCCACTTATGGTCCTATAGCTTAGGGAAATTAAAATCAAAAAGATACAGCCACCCCAATGTTTGGGACGCCTCTGTTTACAAGAACCTCGTTTACCGTACAAGTTCAATATCACAGAAAGTGAAAAATGGATAAAGAACTTGTGGTACTTACGTACAATGCAGTATCACTCAGCAGTGAAAAAATATGTCATCAGGCCCGTAGCAGCACAATGAGTGGATTCAGGTACGATGATTCTAACTGAAATAAGTCACACAGAAAAAGAAACATCATAAGATATCAGTAATACATGGAATGTAAACTTGGCTACACAGGAACTGAATTACAGAACAGAACAGGGTCTCAAATTTAGAAAACCAACTTATGCTTGTTTAAGGGTAAAGGTGAGTTGGGGTGCTGCATAAAAGCAGAGATTGAAATGAGCACAGATAAAGTTCCTTAAGCCAAATATGGAATAGACAAGAGCTACTCCTTGCTCAACGAAATGGACTCAACACCGCATATTAAACGCCTAAGAATGTACCTGACTCTTAAGTATCTTAAAACCTATGGATTGCTATGTCTCCGAAAGAGAATCAAGCATGTGTACAGGGACATAAACGCAGCAGTGATAGGATTGGAGAGGTTCGGTGAGCAAATGAAGACCCTTTGAAGTCATATTGCATGGTACCCATTCCACGGGTTTCAACTACCCAGGTTTAAGGTATTCTTCCTTCAGCTAAAACATGCATGTGGAACCTAGAGTATGATCAACCATGTGATCGGGAGACGTGTTCAAATATGTCTCAGTTTTCGTACCCTGGTACTCGGGTGCAACATTCCAGACGCTTTACTAACACTCTCCCGACTTGGAGAGTCAGTCCCTTTAACCTCCTGTTTGGCCCAGTTTGCAATTTCTGCGGAAGATGAACAGGAATAGCGAGAACCAATGAGAGACTAGCTGGAGGTGTCTGGACGGGCAAATTTAACTCTCATTTCCCACCAGGAAGAGGAAATAACCAAAGGCTCAGCGTGCCGTGCCGGAACCAGATTAGGGCCTGAAGCCATCCTGCGGTGTTGCGGCCAGCTCACAAGAAAGCGAGTTGAAGAAAGGAGCTCAGGGGCACTGTAATTCACAAACCTGCAGAGTTATAAATGACAACTATCGTCCAAAAATATACTGAAGTAAGGCTGCCAAGAGGACTTGAAAGCGGGGCAGAATTGCAGGAAACCGATTTCAGGAGGTAGACTGGAATTGCATTGAAAGCATAGGAAAAGAGGCAGAACGTCCACAATGATGCACTTGGCCAAAAAGGGCGTATGCGTTTTTTCCTGAATATATTCAGGAAAAAACGCATACGCCCTTTTTGGCCAACCAAGCAAGCTTGCAAAGGAAATCTGCACTACAATGAAGTCTCACTTCCCCCCGGTCAAAAGGGCCATCTGAAAAAAGTGTAAAATCCAGAAAGGCAGGACAGGCCATGGAGAACTGGGAGCCTTGTTATGCTGATGGGCGGGATGTAAATTGCCAACAGACACTCGGGAGAAGTGTATGGTGTTTCCTGAAACGTCTAAAAAACAAAGCAACAGAGCCTAGGGCACTTCCACTTATGGTCCTATAGCTTTGGGAAATTAAAATCAAAAAGATACAGCCACCCCAATGTTTGGGACGCCTCTGTTTACAAGAACCTCGTTTACCGTACAAGTTCAATATCACAGAAAGTGAAAAATGGATAAAGAACTTGTGGTACTTACGTACAATGCAGTATCACTCAGCAGTGAAATCTATGTCATCAGGCCCGTAGCAGCACAATGAGTGGATTCAGGTACGATGATTCTAACTGAAATAAGTCACACAGAAAAAGAAACATCATAAGATATCAGTAATACACGGAATGTAAACTTGGCTACACAGGAACTGAATTACAGAACAGAACAGGGACTCAAATTTAGAAAACCAACTTATGCTTGTTTAAGGGTAAAGGTGAGTTGGGGTGCTGCATAAAACCAGAGATTGAAATGAGCACAGATAAAGTTCCTTAAGCCAAATATGGAATAGACAAGAGCTACTCCTTGCTCAACGAAATGGACTCAACACCGCATATTAAACGCCTAAGAATGTACCTGACTCTTAAGTATCTTAAAACCTATGGATTGCTATGTCTCCGAAAGAGAATCAAGCATGTGTACAGGGACATAAACGCAGCAGTGATAGGATTGGAGAGGTTCGGTGAGCAAATGAAGACCCTTTGAAGTCATATTGCATGGTACCCATTACACGGGTCTCAACTCTCCAGGTTTAAGGTATTCTTCCTTCAGCTAAAACATGCATGTGGAACCTAGAGTATGATCAACCATGTGATCGGGAGACGTTTTCAAATATGTCTCAGTTTTCGTACCCTGGTACTCGGGTGCAACATTCCAGACGCTTTACTAACACTCTCCCGACTTGGAGAGTCAGTCCCTTTAACCTCCTGTTTGGCCCAGTTTGCAATTTCTGCGGAAGATGAACAGGAATAGCGAGAACCAATGAGAGACTAGCTGGAGGTGTCTGGACGGGCAAATTTAACTCTCATTTCCCACCAGGAAGAGGAAATAACCAAAGGCTCAGCGTGCCGTGCCGGAACCAGATTAGGGCCTGAAGCCATCCTGCGGTGTTGCGGCCAGCTCACAAGAAAGCGAGTTGAAGAAAGGAGCTCAGGGGCACTGTAATTCACAAACCTGCAGAGTTATAAATGACAACTATCGTCCAAAAATATACTGAAGTAAGGCTGCCAAGAGGACTTGAAAGCGGGGCAGAATTGCAGGAAACCGATTTCAGGAGGTAGACTGGAATTGCATTGAAAGCATAGGAAAAGAGGCAGAACGTCCACAATGATGCACTTGGCCAAAAAGGGCGTATGCGTTTTTTCCTGAATATATTCAGGAAAAAACGCATACGCCCTTTTTGGCCAACCAAGCAAGCTTGCAAAGGAAATCTGCACTACAATGAAGTCTCACTTCCCCCCGGTCAAAAGGGCCATCTGAAAAAAGTGTAAAATCCAGAAAGGCAGGACAGGCCATGGAGAACTGGGAGCCTTGTTATGCTGATGGGCGGGATGTAAATTGCCAACAGACACTCGGGAGAAGTGTATGGTGTTTCCTGAAACGTCTAAAAAACAAAGCAACAGAGCCTAGGGCACTTCCACTTATGGTCCTATAGCTTTGGGAAATTAAAATCAAAAAGATACAGCCACCCCAATGTTTGGGACGCCTCTGTTTACAAGAACCTCGTTTACCGTACAAGTTCAATATCACAGAAAGTGAAAAATGGATAAAGAACTTGTGGTACTTACGTACAATGCAGTATCACTCAGCAGTGAAATCTATGTCATCAGGCCCGTAGCAGCACAATGAGTGGATTCAGGTACGATGATTCTAACTGAAATAAGTCACACAGAAAAAGAAACATCATAAGATATCAGTAATACACGGAATGTAAACTTGGCTACACAGGAACTGAATTACAGAACAGAACAGGGACTCAAATTTAGAAAACCAACTTATGCTTGTTTAAGGGTAAAGGTGAGTTGGGGTGCTGCATAAAACCAGAGATTGAAATGAGCACAGATAAAGTTCCTTAAGCCAAATATGGAATAGACAAGAGCTACTCCTTGCTCAACGAAATGGACTCAACACCGCATATTAAACGCCTAAGAATGTACCTGACTCTTAAGTATCTTAAAACCTATAGATTGCTATGTCTCCGAAAGAGAATCAAGCATGTGTACAGGGACATAAACGCAGCAGTGATAGGATTGGAGAGGTTCGGTGAGCAAATGAAGACCCTTTGAAGTCATATTGCATGGTACCCATTCCACGGGTTTCAACTACCCAGGTTTAAGGTATTCTTCCTTCAGCTAAAACATGCATGTGGAACCTAGAGTATGATCAACCATGTGATCGGGAGACGTGTTCAAATATGTCTCAGTTTTCGTACCCTGGTACTCGGGTGCAACATTCCAGACGCTTTACTAACACTCTCCCGACTTGGAGAGTCAGTCCCTTTAACCTCCTGTTTGGCCCAGTTTGCAATTTCTGCGGAAGATGAACAGGAATAGCGAGAACCAATGAGAGACTAGCTGGAGGTGTCTGGACGGGCAAATTTAACTCTCATTTCCCACCAGGAAGAGGAAATAACCAAAGGCTCAGCGTGCCGTGCCGGAACCAGATTAGGGCCTGAAGCCATCCTGCGGTGTTGCGGCCAGCTCACAAGAAAACGAGTTGAAGAAAGGAGCTCAGGGGCACTGTAATTCACAAACCTGCAGAGTTATAAATGACAACTATCGTCCAAAAATATACTGAAGTAAGGCTGCCAAGAGGACTTGAAAGCGGGGCAGAATTGCAGGAAACCGATTTCAGGAGGTAGACTGGAATTGCATTGAAAGCATAGGAAAAGAGGCAGAACGTCCACAATGATGCACTTGGCCAAAAAGGGCGTATGCGTTTTTTCCTGAATATATTCAGGAAAAAACGCATACGCCCTTTTTGGCCAACCAAGCAAGCTTGCAAAGGAAATCTGCACTACAATGAAGTCTCACTTCCCCCCGGTCAAAAGGGCCATCTGAAAAAAGTGTAAAATCCAGAAAGGCAGGACAGGCCATGGAGAACTGGGAGCCTTGTTATACTGATGGGCGGGATGTACATTGCCAACAGACACTCGGGAGAAGTGTATGGTGTTTCCTGAAACGTCTAAAAAACAAAGCAACAGAGCCTAGGGCACTTCCACTTATGGTCCTATAGCTTAGGGAAATTAAAATCAAAAAGATACAGCCACCCCAATGTTTGGGACGCCTCTGTTTACAAGAACCTCGTTTACCGTACAAGTTCAATATCACAGAAAGTGAAAAATGGATAAAGAACTTGTGGTACTTACGTACAATGCAGTATCACTCAGCAGTGAAATCTATGTCATCAGGCCCGTAGCAGCACAATGAGTGGATTCAGGTACGATGATTCTAACTGAAATAAGTCACACAGAAAAAGAAACATCATAAGATATCAGTAATACACGGAATGTAAACTTGGCTACACAGGAACTGAATTACAGAACAGAACAGGGTCTCAAATTTAGAAAACCAACTTATGCTTGTTTAAGGGGAAAGGTGAGTTGGGGTGCTGCATAAAACCAGAGATTGAAATGAGCACAGATAAAGTTCCTTAAGCCAAATATGGAATAGACAAGAGCTACTCCTTGCTCAACGAAATGGACTCAACACCGCATATTAAACGCCTAAGAATGTACCTGACTCTTAAGTATCTTAAAACCTATGGATTGCTATGTCTCCGAAAGAGAATCAAGCATGTGTACAGGGACATAAACGCAGCAGTGATAGGATTGGAGAGGTTCGGTGAGCAAATGAAGACCCTTTGAAGTCATATTGCATGGTACCCATTCCACGGGTTTCAACTACCCAGGTTTAAGGTATTCTTCCTTCAGCTAAAACATGCATGTGGAACCTAGAGTATGATCAACCATGTGATCGGGAGACGTGTTCAAATATGTCTCAGTTTTCGTACCCTGGTACTCGGGTGCAACATTCCAGACGCTTTACTAACACTCTCCCGACTTGGAGAGTCAGTCCCTTTAACCTCCTGTTTGGCCCAGTTTGCAATTTCTGCGGAAGATGAACAGGAATAGCGAGAACCAATGAGAGACTAGCTGGAGGTGTCTGGACGGGCAAATTTAACTCTCATTTCCCACCAGGAAGAGGAAATAACCAAAAGCTCAGCGTGCCGTGCCGGAACCAGATTAGGGCCTGAAGCCATCCTGCGGTGTTGCGGCCAGCTCACAAGAAAGCGAGTTGAAGAAAGGAGCTCAGGGGCACTGTTATTCACAAACCTGCAGAGTTATAAATGACAACTATCGTCCAAAAATATACTGAAGTAAGGCTGCCAAGAGGACTTGAAAGCGGGGCAGAATTGCAGGAAACCGATTTCAGGAGGTAGACTGGAATTGCATTGAAAGCATAGGAAAAGAGGCAGAACGTCCACAATGATGCACTTGGCCAAAAAGGGCGTATGCGTTTTTTCCTGAATATATTCAGGAAAAAACGAATACGCCCTTTTTGGCCAACCAAGCAAGCTTGCAAAGGAAATCTGCACTACAATGAAGTCTCACTTCCCCCCGGTCAAAAGGGCCATCTGAATAAAGTGTAAAATCCAGAAAGGCAGGACAGGCCATGGAGAACTGGGAGCCTTGTTATGCTGATGGGCGGGATGTACATTGCCAACAGACACTCGGGAGAAGTGTATGGTGTTTCCTGAAACGTCTAAAAAACAAAGCAACAGAGCCTAGGGCACTTCCACTTATGGTCCTATAGCTTAGGGAAATTAAAATCCAAAAGATACAGCCACCCCAATGTTTGGGACGCCTCTGTTTACAAGAACCTCGTTTACCGTACAAGTTCAATATCACAGAAAGTGAAAAATGGATAAAGAACTTGTGGTACTTACGTACAATGCAGTATCACTCAGCAGTGAAATCTATGTCATCAGGCCCGTAGCAGCACAATGAGTGGATTCAGGTACGATGATTCTAACTGAAATAAGTCACACAGAAAAAGAAACATCATAAGATATCAGTAATACACGGAATGTAAACTTGGCTACACAGGAACTGAATTACAGAACAGAACAGGGACTCAAATTTAGAAAACCAACTTATGCTTGTTTAAGGGTAAAGGTGAGTTGGGGTGCTGCATAAAACCAGAGATTGAAATGAGCACAGATAAAGTTCCTTAAGCCAAATATGGAATAGACAAGAGCTACTCCTTGCTCAACGAAATGGACTCAACACCGCATATTAAACGCCTAAGAATGTACCTGACTCTTAAGTATCTTAAAACCTATGGATTGCTATGTCTCCGAAAGAGAATCAAGCATGTGTACAGGGACATAAACGCAGCAGTGATAGGATTGGAGAGGTTCGGTGAGCAAATGAAGACCCTTTGAAGTCATATTGCATGGTACCCATTCCACGGGTTTCAACTACCCAGGTTTAAGGTATTCCTCCTTCAGCTAAAACATGCATGTGGAACCTAGAGTATGATCAACCATGTGATCGGGAGACGTGTTCAAATATGTCTCAGTTTTCGTACCCTGGTACTCGGGTGCAACATTCCAGACGCTTTACTAACACTCTCCCGACTTGGAGAGTCAGTCCCTTTAACCTCCTGTTTGGCCCAGTTTGCAATTTCTGCGGAAGATGAACAGGAATAGCGAGAACCAATGAGAGACTAGCTGGAGGTGTCTGGACGGGCAAATTTAACTCTCATTTCCCACCAGGAAGAGGAAATAACCAAAGGCTCAGCGTGCCGTGCCGGAACCAGATTAGGGCCTGAAGCCATCCTGCGGTGTTGCGGCCAGCTCACAAGAAAGCGAGTTGAAGAAAGAAGCTCAGGGGCACTGTAATTCACAAACCTGCAGAGTTATAAATGACAACTATCGTCCAAAAATATACTGAAGTAAGGCTGCCAAGAGGACTATAAAGCGGGGCAGAATTGCAGGAAACCGATTTCAGGAGGTAGACTGGAATTGCATTGAAAGCATAGGAAAAGAGGCAGAACGTCCACAATGATGCACTTGGCCAAAAAGGGCGTATGCGTTTTTTCCTGAATATATTCAGGAAAAAACGCATACGCCTTTTTGGCCAACCAAGCAAGCTTGCAAAGGAAATCTGCACTACAATGAAGTCTCACTTCCCCCCGGTCAAAAGGGCCATCTGAAAAAAGTGTAAAATCCAGAAAGGCAGGACAGGCCATGGAGAACTGGGAGCCTTGTTATGCTGATGGGCGGGATGTACATTGCCAACAGACACTCGGGAGAAGTGTATGGTGTTTCCTGAAACGTCTAAAAAACAAAGCAACAGAGCCTAGGGCACTTCCACTTATGGTCCTATAGCTTAGGGAAATTAAAATCAAAAAGATACAGCCACCCCAATGTTTGGGACGCCTCTGTTTACAAGAACCTCGTTTACCGTACAAGTTCAATATCACAGAAAGTGAAAAATGGATAAAGAACTTGTGGTACTTACGTACAATGCAGTATCACTCAGCAGTGAAATCTATGTCATCAGGCCCGTAGCAGCACAATGAGTGGATTCAGGTACGATGATTCTAACTGAAATAAGTCACACAGAAAAAGAAACATCATAAGATATCAGTAATACACGGAATGTAAACTTGGCTACACAGGAACTGAATTACAGAACAGAACAGGGTCTCAAATTTAGAAAACCAACTTATGCTTGTTTAAGGGTAAAGGTGAGTTGGGGTGCTGCATAAAACCAGAGATTGAAATGAGCACAGATAAAGTTCCTTAAGCCAAATATGGAATAGACAAGAGCTACTCCTTGCTCAACGAAATGGACTCAACACCGCATATTAAACGCCTAAGAATGTACCTGACTCTTAAGTATCTTAAAACCTATAGATTGCTATGTCTCCGAAAGAGAATCAAGCATGTGTACAGGGACATAAACGCAGCAGTGATAGGATTGGAGAGGTTCGGTGAGCAAATGAAGACCCTTTGAAGTCATATTGCATGGTACCCATTCCACGGGTTTCAACTACCCAGGTTTAAGGTATTCTTCCTTCAGCTAAAACATGCATGTGGAACCTAGAGTATGATCAACCATGTGATCGGGAGACGTGTTCAAATATGTCTCAGTTTTCGTACCCTGGTACTCGGGTGCAACATTCCAGACGCTTTACTAACACTCTCCCGACTTGGAGAGTCAGTCCCTTTAACCTCCTGTTTGGCCCAGTTTGCAATTTCTGCGGAAGATGAACAGGAATAGCGAGAACCAATGAGAGACTAGCTGGAGGTGTCTGGACGGGCAAACTTAACTCTCATTTCCCACCAGGAAGAGGAAATAACCAAAGGCTCAGCGTGCCGTGCCGGAACCAGATTAGGGCCTGAAGCCATCCTGCGGTGTTGCGGCCAGCTCACAAGAAAGCGAGTTGAAGAAAGGAGCTCAGGGGCACTGTAATTCACAAACCTGCAGAGTTATAAATGACAACTATCGTCCAAAAATATACTGAAGTAAGGCTGCCAAGAGGACTTGAAAGCGGGGCAGAATTACAGGAAACCGATTTCAGGAGGTAGACTGGAATTGCATTGAAAGCATAGGAAAAGAGGCAGAACGTCCACAATGATGCACTTGGCCAAAAAGGGCGTATGCGTTTTTTCCTGAATATATTCAGGAAAAAACTCATACGCCCTTTTTGGCCAACCAAGCAAGCTTGCAAAGGAAATCTGCACTACAATGAAGTCTCACTTCCCCCCGGTCAAAAGGGCCATCTGAAAAAAGTGTAAAATCCAGAAAGGCAGGACAGGCCATGGAGAACTGGGAGCCTTGTTATGCTGATGGGCGGGATGTAAATTGCCAACAGACACTCGGGAGAAGTGTATGGTGTTTCCTGAAACGTCTAAAAAACAAAGCAACAGAGCCTAGGGCACTTCCACTTATGGTCCTATAGCTTAGGGAAATTAAAATCAAAAAGATACAGCCACCCCAATGTTTGGGACGCCTCTGTTTACAAGAACCTCGTTTACCGTACAAGTTCAATATCACAGAAAGTGAAAAATGGATAAAGAACTTGTGGTACTTACGTACAATGCAGTATCACTCAGCAGTGAAATCTATGTCATCAGGCCCGTAGCAGCACAATGAGTGGATTCAGGTACGATGATTCTAACTGAAATAAGTCACACAGAAAAAGAAACATCATAAGATATCAGTAATACACGGAATGTAAACTTGGTTACACAGGAACTGAATTACAGAACAGAACAGTGTCTCAAATTTAGAAAACCAACTTATGCTTGTTTAAGGGTAAAGGTGAGTTGGGGTGCTGCATAAAACCAGAGATTGAAATGAGCACAGATAAAGTTCCTTAAGCCAAATATGGAATAGACAAGAGCTACTCCTTGCTCAACGAAATGGACTCAACACCGCATATTAAACGCCTAAGAATGTACCTGACTCTTAAGTATCTTAAAACCTATAGATTGCTATGTCTCCGAAAGAGAATCAAGCATGTGTACAGGGACATAAACGCAGCAGTGATAGGATTGGAGAGGTTCGGTGAGCAAATGAAGACCCTTTGAAGTCATATTGCATGGTACCCATTCCACGGGTTTCAACTACCCAGGTTTAAGGTATTCTTCCTTCAGCTAAAACATGCATGTGGAACCTAGAGTATGATCAACCATGTGATCGGGAGACGTGTTCAAATATGTCTCAGTTTTCGTACCCTGGTACTCGGGTGCAACATTCCAGACGCTTTACTAACACTCTCCCGACTTGGAGAGTCAGTCCCTTTAACCTCCTGTTTGGCCCAGTTTGCAATTTCTGCGGAAGATGAACAGGAATAGCGAGAACCAATGAGAGACTAGCTGGAGATGTCTGGACGGGCAAATTTAACTCTCATTTCCCACCAGGAAGAGGAAATAACCAAAGGCTCAGCGTGCCGTGCCGGAACCAGATTAGGGCCTGAAGCCATCCTGCGGTGTTGCGGCCAGCTCACAAGAAAGCGAGTTGAAGAAAGGAGCTCAGGGGCACTGTAATTCACAAACCTGCAGAGTTATAAATGACAACTATCGTCCAAAAATATACTGAAGTAAGGCTGCCAAAAGGACTTGAAAGCGGGGCAGAATTGCAGGAAACCGATTTCAGGAGGTAGACTGGAATTGCATTGAAAGCATAGGAAAAGAGGCAGAACGTCCACAATGATGCACTTGGCCAAAAAGGGCGTATGCGTTTTTTCCTGAATATATTCAGGAAAAAACGCATACGCCCTTTTTGGCCAACCAAGCAAGCTTGCAAAGGAAATCTGCACTACAATGAAGTCTCACTTCCCCCCGGTCAAAAGGGCCATCTGAAAAAAGTGTAAAATCCAGAAAGGCAGGACAGGCCATGGAGAACTGGGAGCCTTGTTATGCTGATGGGCGGGATGTAAATTGCCAACAGACACTCGGGAGAAGTGTATGGTGTTTCCTGAAACGTCTAAAAAACAAAGCAACAGAGCCTAGGGCACTTCCACTTATGGTCCTATAGCTTAGGGAAATTAAAATCAAAAAGATACAGCCACCCCAATGTTTGGGACGCCTCTGTTTACAAGAACCTCGTTTACCGTACAAGTTCAATATCACAGAAAGTGAAAAATGGATAAAGAACTTGTGGTACTTACGTACAATGCAGTATCACTCAGCAGTGAAATCTATGTCATCAGGCCCGTAGCAGCACAATGAGTGGATTCAGGTACGATGACTCTAACTGAAATAAGTCACACAGAAAAAGAAACATCATAAGATATCAGTAATACACGGAATGTAAACTTGGCTACACAGGAACTGAATTACAGAACAGAACAGGGTCTCAAATTTAGAAAACCAACTTATGCTTTTTTAAGGGTAAAGGTGAGTTGGGGTGCTGCATAAAACCAGAGATTGAAATGAGCACAGATAAAGTTCCTTAAGCCAAATATGGAATAGACAAGAGCTACTCCTTGCTCAACGAAATGGACTCAACACCGCATATTAAACGCCTAAGAATGTACCTGACTCTTAAGTATCTTAAAACCTATGGATTGCTATGTCTCCGAAAGAGAATCAAGCATGTGTACAGGGACATAAACGCAGCAGTGATAGGATTGGAGAGGTTCGGTGAGCAAATGAAGACCCTTTGAAGTCATATTGCATGGTACCCATTCCACGGGTTTCAACTACCCAGGTTTAAGGTATTCTTCCTTCAGCTAAAACATGCATGTGGAACCTAGAGTATGATCAACCATGTGATCGGGAGACGTGTTCAAATATGTCTCAGTTTTCGTACCCTGGTACTCGGGTGCAACATTCCAGACGCTTTACTAACACTCTCCCGACTTGGAGAGTCAGTCCCTTTAACCTCCTGTTTGGCCCAGTTTGCAATTTCTGCGGAAGATGAACAGGAATAGCGAGAACCAATGAGAGACTAGCTGGAGATGTCTGGACGGGCAAATTTAACTCTCATTTCCCACCAGGAAGAGGAAATAACCAAAGGCTCAGCGTGCCGTGCCGGAACCAGATTAGGGCCTGAAGCCATCCTGCGGTGTTGCGGCCAGCTCACAAGAAAGCGAGTTGAAGAAAGGAGCTCAGGGGCACTGTAATTCACAAACCTGCAGAGTTATAAATGACAACTATCGTCCAAAAATATACTGAAGTAAGGCTGCCAAAAGGACTTGAAAGCGGGGCAGAATTGCAGGAAACCGATTTCAGGAGGTAGACTGGAATTGCATTGAAAGCATAGGAAAAGAGGCAGAACGTCCACAATGATGCACTTGGCCAAAAAGGGCGTATGCGTTTTTTCCTGAATATATTCAGGAAAAAACGCATACGCCCTTTTTGGCCAACCAAGCAAGCTTGCAAAGGAAATCTGCACTACAATGAAGTCTCACTTCCCCCCGGTCAAAAGGGCCATCTGAAAAAAGTGTAAAATCCAGAAAGGCAGGACAGGCCATGGAGAACTGGGAGCCTTGTTATGCTGATGGGCGGGATGTAAATTGCCAACAGACACTCGGGAGAAGTGTATGGTGTTTCCTGAAACGTCTAAAAAACAAAGCAACAGAGCCTAGGGCACTTCCACTTATGGTCCTATAGCTTAGGGAAATTAAAATCAAAAAGATACAGCCACCCCAATGTTTGGGACGCCTCTGTTTACAAGAACCTCGTTTACCGTACAAGTTCAATATCACAGAAAGTGAAAAATGGATAAAGAACTTGTGGTACTTACGTACAATGCAGTATCACTCAGCAGTGAAATCTATGTCATCAGGCCCGTAGCAGCACAATCAGTGGATTCAGGTACGATGACTCTAACTGAAATAAGTCACACAGAAAAAGAAACATCATAAGATATCAGTAATACACGGAATGTAAACTTGGCTACACAGGAACTGAATTACAGAACAGAACAGGGTCTCAAATTTAGAAAACCAACTTATGCTTTTTTAAGGGTAAAGGTGAGTTGGGGTGCTGCATAAAACCAGAGATTGAAATGAGCACAGATAAAGTTCCTTAAGCCAAATATGGAATAGACAAGAGCTACTCCTTGCTCAACGAAATGGACTCAACACCGCATATTAAACGCCTAAGAATGTACCTGACTCTTAAGTATGTTAAAACCTATGGATTGCTATGTCTCCGAAAGAGAATCAAGCATGTGTACAGGGACATAAACGCAGCAGTGATAGGATTGGAGAGGTTCGGTGAGCAAATGAAGACCCTTTGAAGTCATATTGCATGGTACCCATTCCACGGGTTTCAACTACCCAGGTTTAAGGTATTCTTCCTTCAGCTAAAACATGCATGTGGAACCTAGAGTATGATCACCCATGTGATCGGGAGACGTGTTCAAATATGTCTCAGTTTTCGTACCCTGGTACTCGGGTGCAACATTCCAGACGCTTTACTAACACTCTCCCGACTTGGAGAGTCAGTCCCTTTAACCTCCTGTTTGGCCCAGTTTGCAATTTCTGCGGAAGATGAACAGGAATAGCGAGAACCAATGAGAGACTAGCTGGAGGTGTCTGGACGGGCAAATTTAACTCTCATTTCCCACCAGGAAGAGGAAATAACCAAAGGCTCAGCGTGCCGTGCCGGAACCAGATTAGGGCCTGAAGCCATCCTGCGGTGTTGCGGCCAGCTCACAAGAAAGCGAGTTGAAGAAAGGAGCTCAGGGGCACTGTAATTCACAAACCTGCAGAGTTATAAATGACAACTATCGTCCAAAAATATACTGAACTAAGGCTGCCAAGAGGACTTGAAAGCGGGGCAGAATTGCAGGAAACCGATTTCAGGAGGTAGACTGGAATTGCATTGAAAGCATAGGAAAAGAGGCAGAACGTCCACAA
The DNA here is from genome assembly GCF_963455315.2 of Globicephala melas. Lineage (NCBI taxonomy): Eukaryota > Metazoa > Chordata > Mammalia > Artiodactyla > Delphinidae > Globicephala > Globicephala melas. The sequence goes on along the minus strand of NW_027207439.1, from coordinate 363,516 downwards.
TGATGCACTTGGCCAAAAAGGGCGTATGCGTTTTTTCCTGAATATATTCAGGAAAAAACGCATACGCCCTTTTTGGCCAACCAAGCAAGCTTGCAAAGGAAATCTGCACTACAATGAAGTCTCACTTCCCCCCGGTCAAAAGGGCCATCTGAAAAAAGTGTAAAATCCAGAAAGGCAGGACAGGCCATGGAGAACTGGGAGCCTTGTTATGCTGATGGGCGGGATGTAAATTGCCAACAGACACTCGGGAGAAGTGTATGGTGTTTCCTGAAACGTCTAAAAAACAAAGCAACAGAGCCTAGGGCACTTCCACTTATGGTCCTATAGCTTAGGGAAATTAAAATCAAAAAGATACAGCCACCCCAATGTTTGGGACGCCTCTGTTTACAAGAACCTCGTTTACCATACAAGTTCAATATCACAGAAATTGAAAAATGGATAAAGAACTTGTGGTACTTACGTACAATGCAGTATCACTCAGCAGTGAAATCTATGTCATCAGGCCCGTAGCAGCACAATGAGTGGATTCAGGTACGATGATTCTAACTGAAATAAGTCACACAGAAAAAGAAACATCATAAGATATCAGTAATACACGGAATGTAAACTTGGCTACACAGGAACTGAATTACAGAACAGAACAGGGTCTCAAATTTAGAAAACCAACTTATGCTTGTTTAAGGGTAAAGGTGAGTTGGGGTGCTGCATAAAAGCAGAGATTGAAATGAGCACAGATAAAGTTCCTTAAGCCAAATATGGAATAGACAAGAGCTACTCCTTGCTCAACGAAATGGACTCAACACCGCATATTAAACGCCTAAGAATGTACCTGACTCTTAAGTATCTTAAAACCTATGGATTGCTATGTCTCCGAAAGAGAATCAAGCATGTGTACAGGGACATAAACGCAGCAGTGATAGGATTGGAGAGGTTCGGTGAGCAAATGAAGACCCTTTGAAGTCATATTGCATGGTACCCATTCCACGGGTTTCAACTACCCAGGTTTAAGGTATTCTTCCTTCAGCTAAAACATGCATGTGGAACCTAGAGTATGATCACCCATGTGATCGGGAGACGTGTTCAAATATGTCTCAGTTTTCGTACCCTGGTACTCGGGTGCAACATTCCAGACGCTTTACTAACACTCTCCCAACTTGGAGAGTCAGTCCCTTTAACCTCCTGTTTGGCCGAGTTTGCAATTTCTGCGGAAGATGAACAGGAATAGCGAGAACCAATGAGAGACTAGCTGGAGGTGTCTGGACGGGCAAATTTAACTCTCATTTCCCACCAGGAAGAGGAAATAACCAAAGGCTCAGCGTGCCGTGCCGGAACCAGATTAGGGCCTGAAGCCATCCTGCGGTGTTGCGGCCAGCTCACAAGAAAGCGAGTTGAAGAAAGGAGCTCAGGGGCACTGTAATTCACAAACCTGCAGAGTTATAAATGACAACTATCGTCCAAAAATATACTGAAGTAAGGCTGCCAAGAGGACTTGAAAGCGGGGCAGAATTGCAGGAAACCGATTTCAGGAGGTAGACTGGAATTGCATTGAAAGCATAGGAAAAGAGGCAGAACGTCCACAATGATGCACTTGGCCAAAAAGGGCGTATGCGTTTTTTCCTGAATATATTCAGGAAAAAACGCATACGCCCTTTTTGGCCAACCAAGCAAGCTTGCAAAGGAAATCTGCACTACAATGAAGTCTCACTTCCCCCCGGTCAAAAGGGCCATCTGAAAAAAGTGTAAAATCCAGAAAGGCAGGACAGGCCATGGAGAACTGGGAGCCTTGTTATGCTGATGGGCGGGATGTAAATTGCCAACAGACACTCGGGAGAAGTGTATGGTGTTTCCTGAAACGTCTAAAAAACAAAGCAACAGAGCCTAGGGCACTTCCACTTATGGTCCTATAGCTTAGGGAAATTAAAATCAAAAAGATACAGCCACCCCAATGTTTGGGACGCCTCTGTTTACAAGAACCTCGTTTACCGTACAAGTTCAATATCACAGAAAGTGAAAAATGGATAAAGAACTTGGGGTACTTACGTACAATGCAGTATCACTCAGCAGTGAAATCTATGTCATCAGGCCCGTAGCAGCACAATGAGTGGATTCAGGTACGATGATTCTAACTGAAATAAGTCACACAGAAAAAGAAACATCATAAGATATCAGTAATACACGGAATGTAAACTTGGCTACACAGGAACTGAATTACAGAACAGAACAGGGTCTCAAATTTAGAAAACCAACTTATGCTTGTTTAAGGGTAAAGGTGAGTTGGGGTGCTGCATAAAAGCAGAGATTGAAATGAGCACAGATAAAGTTCCTTAAGCCAAATATGGAATAGACAAGAGCTACTCCTTGCTCAACGAAATGGACTCAACACCGCATATTAAACGCCTAAGAATGTACCTGACTCTTAAGTATCTTAAAACCTATGGATTGCTATGTCTCCGAAAGAGAATCAAGCATGTGTACAGGGACATAAACGCAGCAGTGATAGGATTGGAGAGGTTCGGTGAGCAAATGAAGACCCTTTGAAGTCATATTGCATGGTACCCATTCCACGGGTTTCAACTACCCAGGTTTAAGGTATTCTTCCTTCAGCTAAAACATGCATGTGGAACCTAGAGTATGATCACCCATGTGATCGGGAGACGTGTTCAAATATGTCTCAGTTTTCGTACCCTGGTACTCGGGTGCAACATTCCAGACGCTTTACTAACACTCTCCCAACTTGGAGAGTCAGTCCCTTTAACCTCCTGTTTGGCCGAGTTTGCAATTTCTGCGGAAGATGAACAGGAATAGCGAGAACCAATGAGAGACTAGCTGGAGGTGTCTGGACGGGCAAATTTAACTCTCATTTCCCACCAGGAAGAGGAAATAACCAAAGGCTCAGCGTGCCGTGCCGGAACCAGATTAGGGCCTGAAGCCATCCTGCGGTGTTGCGGCCAGCTCACAAGAAAGCGAGTTGAAGAAAGGAGCTCAGGGGCACTGTAATTCACAAACCTGCAGAGTTATAAATGACAACTATCGTCCAAAAATATACTGAAGTAAGGCTGCCAAGAGGACTTGAAAGCGGGGCAGAATTGCAGGAAACCGATTTCAGGAGGTAGACTGGAATTGCATTGAAAGCATAGGAAAAGAGGCAGAACGTCCACAATGATGCACTTGGCCAAAAAGGGCGTATGCGTTTTTTCCTGAATATATTCAGGAAAAAACGCATACGCCCTTTTTGGCCAACCAAGCAAGCTTGCAAAGGAAATCTGCACTACAATGAAGTCTCACTTCCCCCCGGTCAAAAGGGCCATCTGAAAAAAGTGTAAAATCCAGAAAGGCAGGACAGGCCATGGAGAACTGGGAGCCTTGTTATGCTGATGGGCGGGATGTAAATTGCCAACAGACACTCGGGAGAAGTGTATGGTGTTTCCTGAAACGTCTAAAAAACAAAGCAACAGAGCCTAGGGCACTTCCACTTATGGTCCTATAGCTTAGGGAAATTAAAATCCAAAAGATACAGCCACCCCAATGTTTGGGACGCCTCTGTTTACAAGAACCTCGTTTACCGTACAAGTTCAATATCACAGAAAGTGAAAAATGGATAAAGAACTTGGGGTACTTACGTACAATGCAGTATCACTCAGCAGTGAAATCTATGTCATCAGGCCCGTAGCAGCACAATGAGTGGATTCAGGTACGATGATTCTAACTGAAATAAGTCACACAGAAAAAGAAACATCATAAGATATCAGTAATACACGGAATGTAAACTTGGCTACACAGGAACTGAATTACAGAACACAACAGGGTCTCAAATTTAGAAAACCAACTTATGCTTGTTTAAGGGTAAAGGTGAGTTGGGGTGCTGCATAAAACCAGAGATTGAAATGAGCACAGATAAAGTTCCTTAAGCCAAATATGGAATAGACAAGAGCTACTCCTTGCTCAACGAAATGGACTCAACACCGCATATTAAACGCCTAAGAATGTACCTGACTCTTAAGTATCTTAAAACCTATAGATTGCTATGTCTCCGAAAGAGAATCAAGCATGTGTACAGGGACATAAACGCAGCAGTGATAGGATTGGAGAGGTTCAGTGAGCAAATGAAGACCCTTTGAAGTCATATTGCATGGTACCCATTCCACGGGTTTCAACTACGCAGGTTTAAGGTATTCTTCCTTCAGCTAAAACATGCATGTGGAACCTAGAGTATGATCAACCATGTGATCGGGAGACGTGTTCAAATATGTCTCAGTTTTCGTACCCTGGTACTCGGGTGCAACATTCCAGACGCTTTACTAACACTCTCCCGACTTGGAGAGTCAGTCCCTTTAACCTCCTGTTTGGCCCAGTTTGCAATTTCTGCGGAAGATGAACAGGAATAGCGAGAACCAATGAGAGACTAGCTGGAGGTGTATGGACGGGCAAATTTAACTCTCATTTCCCACCAGGAAGAGGAAATAACCAAAGGCTCAGCGTGCCGTGCCGGAACCAGATTAGGGCCTGAAGCCATCCTGCGGTGTTGCGGCCAGCTCACAAGAAAGCGAGTTGAAGAAAGGAGCTCAGGGGCACTGTAATTCACAAACCTGCAGAGTTATAAATGACAACTATCGTCCAAAAATATACTGAAGTAAGGCTGCCAAGAGGACTTGAAAGCGGGGCAGAATTGCAGGAAACCGATTTCAGGAGGTAGACTGGAATTGCATTGAAAGCATAGGAAAAGAGGCAGAACGTCCACAATGATGCACTTGGCCAAAAAGGGCGTATGCGTTTTTTCCTGAATATATTCAGGAAAAAACGCATACGCCCTTTTTGGCCAACCAAGCAAGCTTGCAAAGGAAATCTGCACTACAATGAAGTCTCACTTCCCCCCGGTCAAAAGGGCCATCTGAAAAAAGTGTAAAATCCAGAAAGGCAGGACAGGCCATGGAGAACTGGGAGCCTTGTTATGCTGATGGGCGGGATGTAAATTGCCAACAGACACTCCGGAGAAGTGTATGGTGTTTCCTGAAACGTCTAAAAAACAAAGCAACAGAGCCTAGGGCACTTCCACTTATGGTCCTATAGCTTAGGGAAATTAAAATAAAAAAGATACAGCCACCCCAATGTTTGGGACGCCTGTGTTTACAAGAACCTCGTTTACCGTACAAGTTCAATATCACAGAAAGTGAAAAATGGATAAAGAACTTGTGGTACTTACGTACAATGCAGTATCACTCAGCAGTGAAATCTATGTCATCAGGCCCGTAGCAGCACAATGAGTGGATTCAGGTACGATGACTCTAACTGAAATAAGTCACACAGAAAAAGAAACATCATAAGATATCAGTAATACACGGAATGTAAACTTGGCTACACAGGAACTGAATTACAGAACAGAACAGGGTCTCAAATTTAGAAAACCAACTTATGCTTTTTTAAGGGTAAAGGTGAGTTGGGGTGCTGCATAAAACCAGAGATTGAAATGAGCACAGATAAAGTTCCTTAAGCCAAATATGGAATAGACAAGAGCTACTCCTTGCTCAACGAAATGGACTCAACACCGCATATTAAACGCCTAAGAATGTACCTGACTCTTAAGTATCTTAAAACCTATGGATTGCTATGTCTCCGAAAGAGAATCAAGCATGTGTACAGGGACATAAACGCAGCAGTGATAGGATTGGAGAGGTTCGGTGAGCAAATGAAGACCCTTTGAAGTCATATTGCATGGTACCCATTCCATGGGTTTCAACTACCCAGGTTTAAGGTATTCTTCCTTCAGCTAAAACATGCATGTGGAACCTAGAGTATGATCACCCATGTGATCGGGAGACGTGTTCAAATATGTCTCAGTTTTCGTACCCTGGTACTCGGGTGCAACATTCCAGACGCTTTACTAACACTCTCCCGACTTGGAGAGTCAGTCCCTTTAACCTCCTGTTTGGCCCAGTTTGCAATTTCTGCGGAAGATGAACAGGAATAGCGAGAACCAATGAGAGACTAGCTGGAGGTGTCTGGACGGGCAAATTTAACTCTCATTTCCCACCAGGAAGAGGAAATAACCAAAGGCTCAGCGTGCCGTGCCGGAACCAGATTAGGGCCTGAAGCCATCCTGCGGTGTTGCGGCCAGCTCACAAGAAAGCGAGTTGAAGAAAGGAGCTCAGGGGCACTGTAATTCACAAACCTGCAGAGTTATAAATGACAACTATCGTCCAAAAATATACTGAAGTAAGGCTGCCAAGAGGACTTGAAAGCGGGGCAGAATTGCAGGAAACCGATTTCAGGAGGTAGACTGGAATTGCATTGAAAGCATAGGAAAAGAGGCAGAACGTCCACAATGATGCACTTGGCCAAAAAGGGCGTATGCGTTTTTTCCTGAATATATTCAGGAAAAAACGCATACGCCTTTTTGGCCAACCAAGCAAGCTTGCAAAGGAAATCTGCACTACAATGAAGTCTCACTTCCCCCCGGTCAAAAGGGCCATCTGAAAAAAGTGTAAAATCCAGAAAGGCAGGACAGGCCATGGAGAACTGGGAGCCTTGTTATGCTGATGGGCGGGATGTAAATTGCCAACAGACACTCGGGAGAAGTGTATGGTGTTTCCTGAAACGTCTAAAAAACAAAGCAACAGAGCCTAGGGCACTTCCACTTATGGTCCTATAGCTTAGGGAAATTAAAATCAAAAAGATACAGCCACCCCAATGTTTGGGACGCCTCTGTTTACAAGAACCTCGTTTACCATACAAGTTCAATATCACAGAAAGTGAAAAATGGATAAAGAACTTGTGGTACTTACGTACAATGCAGTATCACTCAGCAGTGAAATCTATGTCATCAGGCCCGTAGCAGCACAATGAGTGGATTCAGGTACGATGATTCTAACTGAAATAAGTCACACAGAAAAAGAAACATCATAAGATATCAGTAATACACGGAATGTAAACTTGGCTACACAGGAACTGAATTACAGAACAGAACAGGGTCTCAAATTTAGAAAACCAACTTATGCTTGTTTAAGGGTAAAGGTGAGTTGGGGTGCTGCATAAAACCAGAGATTGAAATGAGCACAGATAAAGTTCCTTAAGCCAAATATGGAATAGACAAGAGCTACTCCTTGCTCAACGAAATGGACTCAACACCGCATATTAAACGCCTTAGAATGTACCTGACTCTTAAGTATCTTAAAACCTATGGATTGCTATGTCTCCGAAAGAGAATCAAGCATGTGTACAGGGACATAAACGCAGCAGTGATAGGATTGGAGAGGTTCGGTGAGCAAATGAAGACCCTTTGAAGTCATATTGCATGGTACCCATTCCACGGGTTTCAACTACCCAGGTTTAAGGTATTCTTCCTTCAGCTAAAACATGCATGTGGAACCTAGAGTATGATCACCCATGTGATCGGGAGACGTGTTCAAATATGTCTCAGTTTTCGTACCCTGGTACTCGGGTGCAACATTCCAGACGCTTTACTAACACTCTCCCGACTTGGAGAGTCAGTCCCTTTAACCTCCTGTTTGGCCCAGTTTGCAATTTCTGCGGAAGATGAACAGGAATAGCGAGAACCAATGAGAGACTAGCTGGAGGTGTCTGGACGGGCAAATTTAACTCTCATTTCCCACCAGGAAGAGGAAATAACCAAAGGCTCAGCGTGCCGTGCCGGAACCAGATTAGGGCCTGAAGCCATCCTGCGGTGTTGCGGCCAGCTCACAAGAAAGCGAGTTGAAGAAAGGAGCTCAGGGGCACTGTAATTCACAAACCTGCAGAGTTATAAATGACAACTATCGTCCAAAAATATACTGAAGTAAGGCTGCCAAGAGGACTTGAAAGCGGGGCAGAATTGCAGGAAACCGATTTCAGGAGGTAGACTGGAATTGCATTGAAAGCATAGGAAAAGAGGCAGAACGTCCACAATGATGCACTTGGCCAAAAAGGGCGTATGCGTTTTTTCCTGAATATATTCAGGAAAAAACGCATACGCCCTTTTTGGCCAACCAAGCAAGCTTGCAAAGGAAATCTGCACTACAATGAAGTCTCACTTCCCCCCGGTCAAAAGGGCCATCTGAAAAAAGTGTAAAATCCAGAAAGGCAGGACAGGCCATGGAGAACTGGGAGCCTTGTTATGCTGATGGGCGGGATGTAAATTGCCAACAGACACTCGGGAGAAGTGTATGGTGTTTCCTGAAACGTCTAAAAAACAAAGCAACAGAGCCTAGGGCACTTCCACTTATGGTCCTATAGCTTAGGGAAATTAAAATCAAAAAGATACAGCCACCCCAATGTTTGGGACGCCTCTGTTTACAAGAACCTCGTTTACCGTACAAGTTCAATATCACAGAAAGTGAAAAATGGATAAAGAACTTGTGGTACTTACGTACAATGCAGTATCACTCAGCAGTGAAATCTATGTCATCAGGCCCGTAGCAGCACAATGAGTGGATTCAGGTACGATGATTCTAACTGAAATAAGTCACACAGAAAAAGAAACATCATAAGATATCAGTAATACACGGAATGTAAACTTGGCTACACAGGAACTGAATTACAGAACAGAACAGGGTCTCAAATTTAGAAAACCAACTTATGCTTGTTTAAGGGGAAAGGTGAGTTGGGGTGCTGCATAAAACCAGAGATTGAAATGAGCACAGATAAAGTTCCTTAAGCCAAATATGGAATAGACAAGAGCTACTCCTTGCTCAACGAAATGGACTCAACACCGCATATTAAACGCCTAAGAATGTACCTGACTCTTAAGTATCTTAAAACCTATAGATTGCTATGTCTCCGAAAGAGAATCAAGCATGTGTACAGGGACATAAACGCAGCAGTGATAGGATTGGAGAGGTTCGGTGAGCAAATGAAGACCCTTTGAAGTCATATTGCATGGTACCCATTCCACGGGTTTCAACTACCCAGGTTTAAGGTATTCTTCCTTCAGCTAAAACATGCATGTGGAACCTAGAGTATGATCAACCATGTGATCGGGAGACGTGTTCAAATATGTCTCAGTTTTCGTACCCTGGTACTCGGGTGCAACATTCCAGACGCTTTACTAACACTCTCCCGACTTGGAGAGTCAGTCCCTTTAACCTCCTGTTTGGCCCAGTTTGCAATTTCTGCGGAAGATGAACAGGAATAGCGAGAACCAATGAGAGACTAGCTGGAGGTGTCTGGACGGGCAAATTTAACTCTCATTTCCCACCAGGAAGAGGAAATAACCAAAGGCTCAGCGTGCCGTGCTGGAACCAGATTAGGGCCTGAAGCCATCCTGCGGTGTGCGGCCAGCTCACAAGAAAACGAGTTGAAGAAAGGAGCTCAGGGGCACTGTAATTCACAAACCTGCAGAGTTATAAATGACAACTATCGTCCAAAAATATACTGAAGTAAGGCTGCCAAGAGGACTTGAAAGCGGGGCAGAATTGCAGAAAACCGATTTCAGGAGGTAGACTGGAATTGCATTGAAAGCATAGGAAAAGAGGCAGAACGTCCACAATGATGCACTTGGCCAAAAAGGGCGTATGCGTTTTTTCCTGAATATATTCAGGAAAAAACGCATACGCCCTTTTTGGCCAACCAAGCAAGCTTGCAAAGGAAATCTGCACTACAATGAAGTCTCACTTCCCCCCGGTCAAAAGGGCCATCTGAAAAAAGTGTAAAATCCAGAAAGGCAGGACAGGCCATGGAGAACTGGGAGCCTTGTTATGCTGATGGGCGGGATGTAAATTGCCAACAGACACTCGGGAGAAGTGTATGGTGTTTCCTGAAACATCTAAAAAACAAAGCAACAGAGCCTAGGGCACTTCCACTTATGGTCCTATAGCTTAGGGAAATTAAAATCAAAAAGATACAGCCACCCCAATGTTTGGGACGCCTCTGTTTACAAGAACCTCGTTTACCGTACAAGTTCAATATCACAGAAAGTGAAAAATGGATAAAGAACTTGTGGTACTTACGTACAATGCAGTATCACTCAGCAGTGAAATCTATGTCATCAGGCCCGTAGCAGCACAATGAGTGGATTCAGGTACGATGATTCTAACTGAAATAAGTCACACAGAAAAAGAAACATCATAAGATATCAGTAATACACGGAATGTAAACTTGGCTACACAGGAACTGAATTACAGAACAGAACAGGGTCTCAAATTTAGAAAACCAACTTATGCTTGTTTAAGGGTAAAGGTGAGTTGGGGTGCTGCATAAAACCAGAGATTGAAATGAGCACAGATAAAGTTCCTTAAGCCAAATATGGAATAGACAAGAGCTACTCCTTGCTCAACGAAATGGACTCAACACCGCATATTAAACGCCTAAGAATGTACCTGACTCTTAAGTATCTTAAAACCTATGGATTGCTATGTCTCCGAAAGAGAATCAAGCATGTGTACAGGGACATAAACGCAGCAGTGATAGGATTGGAGAGGTTCGGTGAGCAAATGAAGACCCTTTGAAGTCATATTGCATGGTACCCATTCCACGGGTTTCAACTACCCAGGTTTAAGGTATTCTTCCTTCAGCTAAAACATGCATGTGGAACCTAGAGTATGATCAACCATGTGATCGGGAGACGTTTTCAAATATGTCTCAGTTTTCGTACCCTGGTACTCGGGTGCAATATTCCAGACGCTTTACTAACACTCTCCCGACTTGGAGAGTCAGTCCCTTTAACCTCCTGTTTGGCCCAGTTTGCAATTTCTGCGGAAGATGAACAGGAATAGCGAGAACCAATGAGAGACTAGCTGGAGGTGTCTGGACGGGCAAATTTAACTCTCATTTCCCACCAGGAAGAGGAAATAACCAAAGGCTCAGCGTGCCGTGCCGGAACCAGATTAGGGCCTGAAGCCATCCTGCGGTGTTGCGGCCAGCTCACAAGAAAACGAGTTGAAGAAAGGAGCTCAGGGGCACTGTAATTCACAAACCTGCAGAGTTATAAATGACAACTATCGTCCAAAAATATACTGAAGTAAGGCTGCCAAGAGGACTTGAAAGCGGGGCAGAATTGCAGGAAACCGATTTCAGGAGGTAGACTGGAATTGCATTGAAAGCATAGGAAAAGAGGCAGAACGTCCACAATGATGCACTTGGCCAAAAAGGGCGTATGCGTTTTTTCCTGAATATATTCAGGAAAAAACGCATACGCCCTTTTTGGCCAACCAAGCAAGCTTGCAAAGGAAATCTGCACTACAATGAAGTCTCACTTCCCCCCGGTCAAAAGGGCCATCTGAAAAAAGTGTAAAATCCAGAAAGGCAGGACAGGCCATGGAGAACTGGGAGCCTTGTTATGCTGATGGGCGGGATGTAAATTGCCAACAGACACTCGGGAGAAGTGTATGGTGTTTCCTGAAACGTCTAAAAAACAAAGCAACAGAGCCTAGGGCACTTCCACTTATGGTCCTATAGCTTAGGGAAATTAAAATCAAAAAGATACAGCCACCCCAATGTTTGGGACGCCTCTGTTTACAAGAACCTCGTTTACCGTACAAGTTCAATATCACAGAAAGTGAAAAATGGATAAAGAACTTGTGGTACTTACGTACAATGCAGTATCACTCAGCAGTGAAATCTATGTCATCAGGCCCGTAGCAGCACAATGAGTGGATTCAGGTACGATGATTCTAACTGAAATAAGTCACACAGAAAAAGAAACATCATAAGATATCAGTAATACACGGAATGTAAACTTGGCTACACAGGAACTGAATTACAGAACAGAACAGGGTCTCAAATTTAGAAAACCAACTTATGCTTGTTTAAGGGTAAAGGTGAGTTGGGGTGCTGCATAAAAGCAGAGATTGAAATGAGCACAGATAAAGTTCCTTAAGCCAAATATGGAATAGACAAGAGCTACTCCTTGCTCAACGAAATGGACTCAACACCGCATATTAAACGCCTAAGAATGTACCTGACTCTTAAGTATCTTAAAACCTATGGATTGCTATGTCTCCGAAAGAGAATCAAGCATGTGTACAGGGACATAAACGCAGCAGTGATAGGATTGGAGAGGTTCGGTGAGCAAATGAAGACCCTTTGAAGTCATATTGCATGGTACCCATTCCACGGGTTTCAACTACCCAGGTTTAAGGTATTCTTCCTTCAGCTAAAACATGCATGTGGAACCTAGAGTATGATCACCCATGTGATCGGGAGACGTGTTCAAATATGTCTCAGTTTTCGTACCCTGGTACTCGGGTGCAACATTCCAGACGCTTTACTAACACTCTCCCAACTTGGAGAGTCAGTCCCTTTAACCTCCTGTTTGGCCGAGTTTGCAATTTCTGCGGAAGATGAACAGGAATAGCGAGAACCAATGAGAGACTAGCTGGAGGTGTCTGGACGGGCAAATTTAACTCTCATTTCCCACCAGGAAGAGGAAATAACCAAAGGCTCAGCGTGCCGTGCCGGAACCAGATTAGGGCCTGAAGCCATCCTGCGGTGTTGCGGCCAGCTCACAAGAAAGCGAGTTGAAGAAAGGAGCTCAGGGGCACTGTAATTCACAAACCTGCAGAGTTATAAATGACAACTATCGTCCAAAAATATACTGAAGTAAGGCTGCCAAGAGGACTTGAAAGCGGGGCAGAATTGCAGGAAACCGATTTCAGGAGGTAGACTGGAATTGCATTGAAAGCATAGGAAAAGAGGCAGAACGTCCACAATGATGCACTTGGCCAAAAAGGGCGTATGCGTTTTTTCCTGAATATATTCAGGAAAAAACGCATACGCCCTTTTTGGCCAACCAAGCAAGCTTGCAAAGGAAATCTGCACTACAATGAAGTCTCACTTCCCCCCGGTCAAAAGGGCCATCTGAAAAAAGTGTAAAATCCAGAAAGGCAGGACAGGCCATGGAGAACTGGGAGCCTTGTTATGCTGATGGGCGGGATGTAAATTGCCAACAGACACTCGGGAGAAGTGTATGGTGTTTCCTGAAACGTCTAAAAAACAAAGCAACAGAGCCTAGGGCACTTCCACTTATGGTCCTATAGCTTAGGGAAATTAAAATCAAAAAGATACAGCCACCCCAATGTTTGGGACGCCTCTGTTTACAAGAACCTCGTTTACCGTACAAGTTCAATATCACAGAAAGTGAAAAATGGATAAAGAACTTGGGGTACTTACGTACAATGCAGTATCACTCAGCAGTGAAATCTATGTCATCAGGCCCGTAGCAGCACAATGAGTGGATTCAGGTACGATGATTCTAACTGAAATAAGTCACACAGAAAAAGAAACATCATAAGATATCAGTAATACACGGAATGTAAACTTGGCTACACAGGAACTGAATTACAGAACACAACAGGGTCTCAAATTTAGAAAACCAACTTATGCTTGTTTAAGGGTAAAGGTGAGTTGGGGTGCTGCATAAAACCAGAGATTGAAATGAGCACAGATAAATTTCCTTAAGCCAAATATGGAATAGACAAGAGCTACTCCTTGCTCAACGAAATGGACTCAACACCGCATATTAAACGCCTAAGAATGTACCTGACTCTTAAGTATCTTAAAACCTATAGATTGCTATGTCTCCGAAAGAGAATCAAGCATGTGTACAGGGACATAAACGCAGCAGTGATAGGATTGGAGAGGTTCAGTGAGCAAATGAAGACCCTTTGAAGTCATATTGCATGGTACCCATTCCACGGGTTTCAACTACGCAGGTTTAAGGTATTCTTCCTTCAGCTAAAACATGCATGTGGAACCTAGAGTATGATCAACCATGTGATCGGGAGACGTGTTCAAATATGTCTCAGTTTTCGTACCCTGGTACTCGGGTGCAACATTCCAGACGCTTTACTAACACTCTCCCGACTTGGAGAGTCAGTCCCTTTAACCTCCTGTTTGGCCCAGTTTGCAATTTCTGCGGAAGATGAACAGGAATAGCGAGAACCAATGAGAGACTAGCTGGAGGTGTCTGGACGGGCAAATTTAACTCTCATTTCCCACCAGGAAGAGGAAATAACCAAAGGCTCAGCGTGCCGTGCCGGAACCAGATTAGGGCCTGAAGCCATCCTGCGGTGTTGCGGCCAGCTCACAAGAAAGCGAGTTGAAGAAAGGAGCTCAGGGGCACTGTAATTCACAAACCTGCAGAGTTATAAATGACAACTATCGTCCAAAAATATACTGAAGTAAGGCTGCCAAGAGGACTTGAAAGCGGGGCAGAATTGCAGGAAACCGATTTCAGGAGGTAGACTGGAATTGCATTGAAAGCATAGGAAAAGAGGCAGAACGTCCACAATGATGCACTTGGCCAAAAAGGGCGTATGCGTTTTTTCCTGAATATATTCAGGAAAAAACGCATACGCCCTTTTTGGCCAACCAAGCAAGCTTGCAAAGGAAATCTGCACTACAATGAAGTCTCACTTCCCCCCGGTCAAAAGGGCCATCTGAAAAAAGTGTAAAATCCAGAAAGGCAGGACAGGCCATGGAGAACTGGGAGCCTTGTTATGCTGATGGGCGGGATGTAAATTGCCAACAGACACTCCGGAGAAGTGTATGGTGTTTCCTGAAACGTCTAAAAAACAAAGCAACAGAGCCTAGGGCACTTCCACTTATGGTCCTATAGCTTAGGGAAATTAAAATCAAAAAGATACAGCCACCCCAATGTTTGGGACGCCTCTGTTTACAAGAACCTCGTTTACCGTACAAGTTCAATATCACAGAAAGTGAAAAATGGATAAAGAACTTGTGGTACTTACGTACAATGCAGTATCACTCAGCAGTGAAATCTATGTCATCAGGCCCGTAGCAGCACAATGAGTGGATTCAGGTACGATGACTCTAACTGAAATAAGTCACACAGAAAAAGAAACATCATAAGATATCAGTAATACACGGAATGTAAACTTGGCTACACAGGAACTGAATTACAGAACAGAACAGGGTCTCAAATTTAGAAAACCAACTTATGCTTTTTTAAGGGTAAAGGTGAGTTGGGGTGCTGCATAAAACCAGAGATTGAAATGAGCACAGATAAAGTTCCTTAAGCCAAATATGGAATAGACAAGAGCTACTCCTTGCTCAACGAAATGGACTCAACACCGCATATTAAACGCCTAAGAATGTACCTGACTCTTAAGTATCTTAAAACCTATGGATTGCTATGTCTCCGAAAGAGAATCAAGCATGTGTACAGGGACATAAACGCAGCAGTGATAGGATTGGAGAGGTTCGGTGAGCAAATGAAGACCCTTTGAAGTCATATTGCATGGTACCCATTCCATGGGTTTCAACTACCCAGGTTTAAGGTATTCTTCCTTCAGCTAAAACATGCATGTGGAACCTAGAGTATGATCACCCATGTGATCGGGAGACGTGTTCAAATATGTCTCAGTTTTCGTACCCTGGTACTCGGGTGCAACATTCCAGACGCTTTACTAACACTCTCCCGACTTGGAGAGTCAGTCCCTTTAACCTCCTGTTTGGCCCAGTTTGCAATTTCTGCGGAAGATGAACAGGAATAGCGAGAACCAATGAGAGACTAGCTGGAGGTGTCTGGACGGGCAAATTTAACTCTCATTTCCCACCAGGAAGAGGAAATAACCAAAGGCTCAGCGTGCCGTGCCGGAACCAGATTAGGGCCTGAAGCCATCCTGCGGTGTTGCGGCCAGCTCACAAGAAAGCGAGTTGAAGAAAGGAGCTCAGGGGCACTGTAATTCACAAACCTGCAGAGTTATAAATGACAACTATCGTCCAAAAATATACTGAAGTAAGGCTGCCAAGAGGACTTGAAAGCGGGGCAGAATTGCAGGAAACCGATTTCAGGAGGTAGACTGGAATTGCATTGAAAGCATAGGAAAAGAGGCAGAACGTCCACAATGATGCACTTGGCCAAAAAGGGCGTATGCGTTTTTTCCTGAATATATTCAGGAAAAAACGCATACGCCCTTTTTGGCCAACCAAGCAAGCTTGCAAAGGAAATCTGCACTACAATGAAGTCTCACTTCCCCCCGGTCAAAAGGGCCATCTGAAAAAAGTGTAAAATCCAGAAAGGCAGGACAGGCCATGGAGAACTGGGAGCCTTGTTATGCTGATGGGCGGGATGTAAATTGCCAACAGACACTCGGGAGAAGTGTATGGTGTTTCCTGAAACGTCTAAAAAACAAAGCAACAGAGCCTAGGGCACTTCCACTTATGGTCCTATAGCTTAGGGAAATTAAAATCAAAAAGATACAGCCACCCCAATGTTTGGGACGCCTCTGTTTACAAGAACCTCGTTTACCATACAAGTTCAATATCACAGAAAGTGAAAAATGGATAAAGAACTTGTGGTACTTACGTACAATGCAGTATCACTCAGCAGTGAAATCTATGTCATCAGGCCCGTAGCAGCACAATGAGTGGATTCAGGTACGATGATTCTAACTGAAATAAGTCACACAGAAAAAGAAACATCATAAGATATCAGTAATACACGGAATGTAAACTTGGCTACACAGGAACTGAATTACAGAACAGAACAGGGTCTCAAATTTAGAAAACCAACTTATGCTTGTTTAAGGGTAAAGGTGAGTTGGGGTGCTGCATAAAACCAGAGATTGAAATGAGCACAGATAAAGTTCCTTAAGCCAAATATGGAATAGACAAGAGCTACTCCTTGCTCAACGAAATGGACTCAACACCGCATATTAAACGCCTAAGAATGTACCTGACTCTTAAGTATCTTAAAACCTATAGATTGCTATGTCTCCGAAAGAGAATCAAGCATGTGTACAGGGACATAAACGCAGCAGTGATAGGATTGGAGAGGTTCGGTGAGCAAATGAAGACCCTTTGAAGTCATATTGCATGGTACCCATTCCACGGGTTTCAACTACCCAGGTTTAAGGTATTCTTCCTTCAGCTAAAACATGCATGTGGAAACTAGAGTATGATCAACCATGTGATCGGTAGACATGTTCAAATATGTCTCAGTTTTCGTACCCTGGTACTCGGGTGCAACATTCCAGACGCTTTACTAACACTCTCCCGACTTGGAGAGTCAGTCCCTTTAACCTCCTGTTTGGCCCAGTTTGCAATTTCTGCGGAAGATGAACAGGAATAGCGAGAACCAATGAGAGACTAGCTGGAGGTGTCTGGACGGGCAAATTTAACTCTCATTTCCCACCAGGAAGAGGAAATAACCAAAGGCTCAGCGTGCCGTGCCGGAACCAGATTAGGGCCTGAAGCCATCCTGCGGTGTTGCGGCCAGCTCACAAGAAAGCGAGTTGAAGAAAGGAGCTCAGGGGCACTGTAATTCACAAACCTGCAGAGTTATAAATGACAACTATCGTCCAAAAATATACTGAAGTAAGGCTGCCAAGAGGACTTGAAAGCGGGGCAGAATTGCAGGAAACCGATTTCAGGAGGTAGACTGGAATTGCATTGAAAGCATAGGAAAAGAGGCAGAACGTCCACAATGATGCACTTGGCCAAAAAGGGCGTATGCGTTTTTTCCTGAATATATTCAGGAAAAAACACATACGCCCTTTTTGGCCAACCAAGCAAGCTTGCAAAGGAAATCTGCACTACAATGAAGTCTCACTTCCCCCCGGTCAAAAGGGCCATCTGAAAAAAGTGTAAAATCCAGAAAGGCAGGACAGGCCATGGAGAACTGGGAGCCTTGTTATGCTGATGGGCGGGATGTAAATTGCCAACAGACACTCGGGAGAAGTGTATGGTGTTTCCTGAAACGTCTAAAAAACAAAGCAACAGAGCCTAGGGCACTTCCACTTATGGTCCTATAGCTTAGGGAAATTAAAATCAAAAAGATACAGCCACCCCAATGTTTGGGACGCCTCTGTTTACAAGAACCTCGTTTACCATACAAGTTCAATATCACAGAAAGTGAAAAATGGATAAAGAACTTGTGGTACTTACGTACAATGCAGTATCACTCAGCAGTGAAATCTATGTCATCAGGCCCGTAGCAGCACAATGAGTGGATTCAGGTACGATGATTCTAACTGAAATAAGTCACACAGAAAAAGAAACATCATAAGATATCAGTAATACACGGAATGTAAACTTGGCTACACAGGAACTGAATTACAGAACAGAACAGGGTCTCAAATTTAGAAAACCAACTTATGCTTGTTTAAGGGTAAAGGTGAGTTGGGGTGCTGCATAAAAGCAGAGATTGAAATGAGCACAGATAAAGTTCCTTAAGCCAAATATGGAATAGACAAGAGCTACTCCTTGCTCAACGAAATGGACTCAACACCGCATATTAAACGCCTTAGAATGTACCTGACTCTTAAGTATCTTAAAACCTATGGATTGCTATGTCTCCGAAAGAGAATCAAGCATGTGTACAGGGACATAAACGCAGCAGTGATAGGATTGGAGAGGTTCGGTGAGCAAATGAAGACCCTTTGAAGTCATATTGCATGGTACCCATTCCACGGGTTTCAACTACCCAGGTTTAAGGTATTCTTCCTTCAGCTAAAACATGCATGTGGAACCTAGAGTATGATCACCCATGTGATCGGGAGACGTGTTCAAATATGTCTCAGTTTTCGTACCCTGGTACTCGGGTGCAACATTCCAGACGCTTTACTAACACTCTCCCGACTTGGAGAGTCAGTCCCTTTAACCTCCTGTTTGGCCCAGTTTGCAATTTCTGCGGAAGATGAACAGGAATAGCGAGAACCAATGAGAGACTAGCTGGAGGTGTCTGGACGGGCAAATTTAACTCTCATTTCCCACCAGGAAGAGGAAATAACCAAAGGCTCAGCGTGCCGTGCCGGAACCAGATTAGGGCCTGAAGCCATCCTGCGGTGTTGCGGCCAGCTCACAAGAAAGCGAGTTGAAGAAAGGAGCTCAGGGGCACTGTAATTCACAAACCTGCAGAGTTATAAATGACAACTATCGTCCAAAAATATACTGAAGTAAGGCTGCCAAGAGGACTTGAAAGCGGGGCAGAATTGCAGGAAACCGATTTCAGGAGGTAGACTGGAATTGCATTGAAAGCATAGGAAAAGAGGCAGAACGTCCACAATGATGCACTTGGCCAAAAAGGGCGTATGCGTTTTTTCCTGAATATATTCAGGAAAAAACGCATACGCCCTTTTTGGCCAACCAAGCAAGCTTGCAAAGGAAATCTGCACTACAATGAAGTCTCACTTCCCCCCGGTCAAAAGGGCCATCTGAAAAAAGTGTAAAATCCAGAAAGGCAGGACAGGCCATGGAGAACTGGGAGCCTTGTTATGCTGATGGGCGGGATGTAAATTGCCAACAGACACTCGGGAGAAGTGTATGGTGTTTCCTGAAACGTCTAAAAAACAAAGCAACAGAGCCTAGGGCACTTCCACTTATGGTCCTATAGCTTAGGGAAATTAAAATCAAAAAGATACAGCCACCCCAATGTTTGGGACGCCTCTGTTTACAAGAACCTCGTTTACCGTACAAGTTCAATATCACAGAAAGTGAAAAATGGATAAAGAACTTGTGGTACTTACGTACAATGCAGTATCACTCAGCAGTGAAATCTATGTCATCAGGCCCGTAGCAGCACAATGAGTGGATTCAGGTACGATGATTCTAACTGAAATAAGTCACACAGAAAAAGAAACATCATAAGATATCAGTAATACACGGAATGTAAACTTGGCTACACAGGAACTGAATTACAGAACAGAACAGGGTCTCAAATTTAGAAAACCAACTTATGCTTGTTTAAGGGGAAAGGTGAGTTGGGGTGCTGCATAAAACCAGAGATTGAAATGAGCACAGATAAAGTTCCTTAAGCCAAATATGGAATAGACAAGAGCTACTCCTTGCTCAACGAAATGGACTCAACACCGCATATTAAACGCCTAAGAATGTACCTGACTCTTAAGTATCTTAAAACCTATAGATTGCTATGTCTCCGAAAGAGAATCAAGCATGTGTACAGGGACATAAACGCAGCAGTGATAGGATTGGAGAGGTTCGGTGAGCAAATGAAGACCCTTTGAAGTCATATTGCATGGTACCCATTCCACGGGTTTCAACTACCCAGGTTTAAGGTATTCTTCCTTCAGCTAAAACATGCATGTGGAACCTAGAGTATGATCAACCATGTGATCGGGAGACGTGTTCAAATATGTCTCAGTTTTCGTACCCTGGTACTCGGGTGCAACATTCCAGACGCTTTACTAACACTCTCCCGACTTGGAGAGTCAGTCCCTTTAACCTCCTGTTTGGCCCAGTTTGCAATTTCTGCGGAAGATGAACAGGAATAGGGAGAACCAATGAGAGACTAGCTGGAGGTGTCTGGACGGGCAAATTTAACTCTCATTTCCCACCAGGAAGAGGAAATAACCAAAGGCTCAGCGTGCCGTGCTGGAACCAGATTAGGGCCTGAAGCCATCCTGCGGTGTGCGGCCAGCTCACAAGAAAACGAGTTGAAGAAAGGAGCTCAGGGGCACTGTAATTCACAAACCTGCAGAGTTATAAATGACAACTATCGTCCAAAAATATACTGAAGTAAGGCTGCCAAGAGGACTTGAAAGCGGGGCAGAATTGCAGAAAACCGATTTCAGGA
Source organism: Globicephala melas (assembly GCF_963455315.2). Taxonomy (NCBI): domain Eukaryota; kingdom Metazoa; phylum Chordata; class Mammalia; order Artiodactyla; family Delphinidae; genus Globicephala; species Globicephala melas. The sequence continues at coordinate 343,031 of NW_027207439.1, read as the reverse complement.
GGTAGACTGGAATTGCATTGAAAGCATAGGAAAAGAGGCAGAACGTCCACAATGATGCACTTGGCCAAAAAGGGCGTATGCGTTTTTTCCTGAATATATTCAGGAAAAAACGCATACGCCCTTTTTGGCCAACCAAGCAAGCTTGCAAAGGAAATCTGCACTACAATGAAGTCTCACTTCCCCCCGGTCAAAAGGGCCATCTGAAAAAAGTGTAAAATCCAGAAAGGCAGGACAGGCCATGGAGAACTGGGAGCCTTGTTATGCTGATGGGCGGGAGGTAAATTGCCAACAGACACTCGGGAGAAGTGTATGGTGTTTCCTGAAACATCTAAAAAACAAAGCAACAGAGCCTAGGGCACTTCCACTTATGGTCCTATAGCTTAGGGAAATTAAAATCAAAAAGATACAGCCACCCCAATGTTTGGGACGCCTCTGTTTACAAGAACCTCGTTTACCGTACAAGTTCAATATCACAGAAAGTGAAAAATGGATAAAGAACTTGTGGTACTTACGTACAATGCAGTATCACTCAGCAGTGAAATCTATGTCATCAGGCCCGTAGCAGCACAATGAGTGGATTCAGGTACGATGATTCTAACTGAAATAAGTCACACAGAAAAAGAAACATCATAAGATATCAGTAATACACGGAATGTAAACTTGGCTACACAGGAACTGAATTACAGAACAGAACAGGGTCTCAAATTTAGAAAACCAACTTATGCTTGTTTAAGGGTAAAGGTGAGTTGGGGTGCTGCATAAAACCAGAGATTGAAATGAGCACAGATAAAGTTCCTTAAGCCAAATATGGAATAGACAAGAGCTACTCCTTGCTCAACGAAATGGACTCAACACCGCATATTAAACGCCTAAGAATGTACCTGACTCTTAAGTATCTTAAAACCTATGGATTGCTATGTCTCCGAAAGAGAATCAAGCATGTGTACAGGGACATAAACGCAGCAGTGATAGGATTGGAGAGGTTCGGTGAGCAAATGAAGACCCTTTGAAGTCATATTGCATGGTACCCATTCCACGGGTTTCAACTACCCAGGTTTAAGGTATTCTTCCTTCAGCTAAAACATGCATGTGGAACCTAGAGTATGATCAACCATGTGATCGGGAGACGTGTTCAAATATGTCTCAGTTTTCGTACCCTGGTACTCGGGTGCAACATTCCAGACGCTTTACTAACACTCTCCCGACTTGGAGAGTCAGTCCCTTTAACCTCCTGTTTGGCCCAGTTTGCAATTTCTGCGGAAGATGAACAGGAATAGCGAGAACCAATGAGAGACTAGCTGGAGGTGTCTGGACGGGCAAATTTAACTCTCATTTCCCACCAGGAAGAGGAAATAACCAAAGGCTCAGCGTGCCGTGCCGGAACCAGATTAGGGCCTGAAGCCATCCTGCGGTGTTGCGGCCAGCTCACAAGAAAACGAGTTGAAGAAAGGAGCTCAGGGGCACTGTAATTCACAAACCTGCAGAGTTATAAATGACAACTATCGTCCAAAAATATACTGAAGTAAGGCTGCCAAGAGGACTTGAAAGCGGGGCAGAATTGCAGGAAACCGATTTCAGGAGGTAGACTGGAATTGCATTGAAAGCATAGGAAAAGAGGCAGAACGTGCACAATGATGCACTTGGCCAAAAAGGGCGTATGCGTTTTTTCCTGAATATATTCAGGAAAAAACGCATACGGCCATTTTGGCCAACCAAGCAAGCTTGCAAAGGAAATCTGCACTACAATGAAGTCTCACTTCCCCCCGGTCAAAAGGGCCATCTGAAAAAAGTGTAAAATCCAGAAAGGCAGGACAGGCCATGGAGAACTGGGAGCCTTGTTATGCTGATGGGCGGGATGTAAATTGCCAACAGACACTCGGGAGAAGTGTATGGTGTTTCCTGAAACATCTAAAAAACAAAGCAACAGAGCCTAGGGCACTTCCACTTATGGTCCTATAGCTTAGGGAAATTAAAATCAAAAAGATACAGCCACCCCAATGTTTGGGACGCCTCTGTTTACAAGAACCTCGTTTACCGTACAAGTTCAATATCACAGAAAGTGAAAAATGGATAAAGAACTTGTGGTACTTACGTACAATGCAGTATCACTCAGCAGTGAAATCTATGTCATCAGGCCCGTAGCAGCACAATGAGTGGATTCAGGTACGATGATTCTAACTGAAATAAGTCACACAGAAAAAGAAACATCATAAGATATCAGTAATACACGGAATGTAAACTTGGCTACACAGGAACTGAATTACAGAACAGAACAGGGTCTCAAATTTAGAAAACCAACTTATGCTTGTTTAAGGGTAAAGGTGAGTTGGGGTGCTGCATAAAACCAGAGATTGAAATGAGCACAGATAAAGTTCCTTAAGCCAAATATGGAATAGACAAGAGCTACTCCTTGCTCAACGAAATGGACTCAACACCGCATATTAAACGCCTAAGAATGTACCTGACTCTTAAGTATCTTAAAACCTATGGATTGCTATGTCTCCGAAAGAGAATCAAGCATGTGTACAGGGACATAAACGCAGCAGTGATAGGATTGGAGAGGTTCGGTGAGCAAATGAAGACCCTTTGAAGTCATATTGCATGGTACCCATTCCACGGGTCTCAACTCTCCAGGTTTAAGGTATTCTTCCTTCAGCTAAAACATGCATGTGGAACCCAGAGTATGATCAATCATGTGAACGGGAGACGTGTTCAAATATGTCTCAGTTTTCCTCCCCTGGTACTCGGGTGCAACATTCCAGACGCTTTACTAACACTCTCCCCACTTGGAGAGTCAGCGCCTTTAACCTCCTGTTTGGCCCAGTTTGCAATTTCTGCGGAAGATGAACAGGAATAGCGAGAACCAATGAGAGACTAGCTGGAGGTGTCTGGACGGGCAAATTTAACTCTCATTTCCCACCAGGAAGAGGAAATAACCAAAGGCTCAGCGTGCCGTGCCGGAACCAGAATAGGGCCTGAAGCCATCCTGCGGTGTTGCGGCCAGCTCACAAGAAAGCAAGTTGAAGAAAGGAGCTCAGGGGCACTGTAATTCACAAACCTGCAGAGTTATAAATGACAGCTATCGTCCAAAAATATACTGAAGTAAGGCTGCAAGAGGACTCGAAAGCGGGGCAGAATTGCAGGAAACCGATTTCAGGAGGTAGACTGGAATTGCATTGAAAGCATAGGAAAAGAGGCAGAACGTCCACAATGATGCACTTGGCCAAAAAGGGCGTATGCGTTTTTTCCTGAATATATTCAGGAAAAAACGCATACGCACTTTTTGGCCAACCAAGCAAACTTGCAAAGGAAATCTGCACTACAATGAAGTCTCACTTCCCCCCGGTCAAAAGGGCCATCTGAAAAAGGTGTAAAATCCAAAAAGGCAGGACAGGCCATGGAGAACTGGGAGCCTTGTTATGCTGATGGGCGGGATGTAAATTGCCAACAGACACTTGGGAGAAGTGTATGGTGTTTCCTGAAACATCTAAGAAACAAAGCAACAGAGCCTAGGGCACTTTCACTTATGGTCCTATAGCTTAGGGAAATTAAAATAAAAAAGACACAGCTACCCAAAAGTTTGGGACGCCTCTGTTTACAAGAACCTCGTTTACCGTACAAGTTCAATATCACAGAAAGTGAAAAATGGATAAAGAACTTGTGGTACTTACGTACAATGCAGTATCACTCAGCAATGAAATCTATGTCATCAGGCCCCTAGCAGCATAATGAGTGGATTCAGGTATGATGATTCTAACTGAAATAAGTCACACAGAAAAAGAAACATCATAAGATATCACTAATACACGGAATGTAAACTTGGCTACACAGGAACTGAATTCCAAAACACAACAGGGTCTCAAATTTAGAAAACCAACTTATGCTTGCTTAAGGGGAAAGGTGAGTTGGGGTGCTGCATAAAACCAGAGATTGAAATGAGCACAGATAAAGTTCCTTAAGCCAAATATGGAATAGACAAGAGCTACTCCTTGCTCAACGAAATGGACTCAACACCCCATATTAAACGCCTAAGAATGTACCTTACTAGTAAGTATCTTAAAACCTATGGATTGCTATGTCTCCAAAAGAGAATCAAGCGTGTGTACAGGGGCAGAAACGCAGCAGTGATAGGATTGGAGAGGTTCGGTGAGCAAATGAAGACCCTTTGAAGTCATATTGCATGGTACCCATTCCACGGGTTTCAACTACCCACGTTTAAGGTATTCTTCCTTCAGCTAAAACATGCATGTGGAACCCAGAGTATGATCAACCGTGTGATCGGGAGACCTCTTCAAATATGTCTCAGTTTTCGTACCCTGGTACACGGGTGCAACATTCCAGACGCTTTACTAACACTCTCCCGACTTGGAGAGTCAGTCCCTTTAACCTCCTGTTTGGCCCAGTTTGCAATTTCTGCGGAAGATGAACAGGAATAGCGAGAACCAATGAGAGACTAGCTGGAGGTGTCTGGACGGGCAAATTTAACTCTCATTTCCCACCAGGAAGAGGAATTAACCAAAGGCTCGGCGTGCCGCGCCGGAACCAGATTAGGGCCTGAAGCCATCCTGCGGTGTTGCGGCCAGCTCACAAGAAAGCAAGTTGAAGAAAGGCGCTCAGGGGCACTGTAATTCACAAACCTGCAGAGTTATAAATGACAGCTATCGTCCAAAAATATACTGAAGTAAGGCTGCCAAGAGGACTTGAAAGCGGGGCAGAATTGCAGGAAACCGATTTCAGGAGGTAGACTGGAATTGCATTGAAAGCATAGGAAAAGAGGCAGAACGTCCACAATGATGCACTTGGCCAAAAAGGGCGTATGCGTTTTTTCCTGAATATATTCAGGAAAAAACGCATACGCCCTTTTTGGCCAACCAAGCAAGCTTGCAAAGGAAATCTGCACTACAATGAAGTCTCACTTCCCCCCGGTCAAAAGGGCCATCTGCAAAAAGTGTAAAATCCAGAAAGGCAGGACAGGCCATGGAGAACTGGGAGCCTTGTTATGCTGATGGGCGGGATGTAAATTGCCAACAGACACTCGGGAGAAGTGTATGGTGTTTCCTGAAACGTCTAAAAAACAAAGCAACAGAGCCTAGGGCACTTCCACTTATGGTCCTATAGCTTAGGGAAATTAAAATCAAAAAGATACAGCCACCCCAATGTTTGGGACGCCTCTGTTTACAAGAACCTCGTTTACCATACAAGTTCAATATCACAGAAAGTGAAAAATGGATAAAGAACTTGTGGTACTTACGTACAATGCAGTATCACTCAGCAGTGAAATCTATGTCATCAGGCCCGTAGCAGCACAATGAGTGGATTCAGGTACGATGATTCTAACTGAAATAAGTCACACAGAAAAAGAAACATCATAAGATATCACTAATACACGGAATGTAAACTTGGCTACACAGGAACTGAATTACAGAACAGAACAGGGTCTCAAATTTAGAAAACCAACTTATGCTTGTTTAAGGGTAAAGGTGAGTTGGGGTGCTGCATAAAACCAGAGATTGAAATGAGCACAGATAAAGTTCCTTAAGCCAAATATGGAATAGACAAGAGCTACTCCTTGCTCAACGAAATGGACTCAACACCGCATATTAAACGCCTAAGAATGTACCTGACTCTTAAGTATCTTAAAACCTATGGATTGCTATGTCTCCGAAAGAGAATCAAGCATGTGTACAGGGACATAAACGCAGCAGTGATAGGATTGGAGAGGTTCGGTGAGCAAATGAAGACCCTTTGAAGTCATATTGCATGGTACCCATTACACGGGTCTCAACTCTCCAGGTTTAAGGTATTCTTCCTTCAGCTAAAACATGCATGTGGAACCTAGAGTATGATCAACCATGTGATTGGGAGACGTTTTCAAATATGTCTCAGTTTTCGTACCCTGGTACTCGGGTGCAACATTCCAGACGCTTTACTAACACTCTCCCGACTTGGAGAGTCAGTCCCTTTAACCTCCTGTTTGGCCCAGTTTGCAATTTCTGCGGAAGATGAACAGGAATAGCGAGAACCAATGAGAGACTAGCTGGAGGTGTCTGGACGGGCAAATTTAACTCTCATTTCCCACCAGGAAGAGGAAATAACCAAAGGCTCAGCGTGCCGTGCCGGAACCAGAATAGGGCCTGAAGCCATCCTGCGGTGTTGCGGCAAGCTCACAAGAAAGCGAGTTGAAGAAAGGAGCTCAGGGGCACTGTTATTCACAAACCTGCAGAGTTATAAATGACAACTATCGTCCAAAAATATACTGAAGTAAGGCTGCCAAGAGGACTTGAAAGCGGGGCAGAATTGCAGGAAACCGATTTCAGGAGGTAGACTGGAATTGCATTGAAAGCATAGGAAAAGAGGCAGAACGTCCACAATGATGCACTTGGCCAAAAAGGGCGTATGCGTTTTTTCCTGAATATATTCAGGAAAAAACGCATACGCCCTTTTTGGCCAACCAAGCAAGCTTGCAAAGGAAATCTGCACTACAATGAAGTCTCACTTCCCCCCGGTCAAAAGGGCCATCTGAAAAAAGTGTAAAATCCAGAAAGGCAGGACAGGCCATGGAGAACTGGGAGCCTTGTTATGCTGATGGGCGGGATGTACATTGCCAACAGACACTCGGGAGAAGTGTATGGTGTTTCCTGAAACATCTAAAAAACAAAGCAACAGAGCCTAGGGCAATTCCACTTATGGTCCTATAGATTAGGGAAATTAAAATCCAAAAGATACAGCCACCCCAATGTTTGGGACGCCTCTGTTTACAAGAACCTCGTTTACCGTACAAGTTCAATATCACAGAAAGTGAAAAATGGATAAAGAACTTGTGGTACTTACGTACAATGCAGTATCACTCAGCAGTGAAATCTATGTCATCAGGCCCGTAGCAGCACAATGAGTGGATTCAGGTACGATGATTCTAACTGAAATAAGTCACACAGAAAAAGAAACATCATAAGATATCAGTAATACACGGAATGTAAACTTGGCTACACAGGAACTGAATTACAGAACAGAACAGGGTCTCAAATTTAGAAAACCAACTTATGCTTGTTTAAGGGTAAAGGTGAGTTGGGGTGCTGCATAAAACCAGAGATTGAAATGAGCACAGATAAAGTTCCTTAAGCCAAATATGGAATAGACAAGAGCTACTCCTTGCTCAACGAAATGGACTCAACACCGCATATTAAACGCCTAAGAATGTACCTGACTCTTAAGTATCTTAAAACCTATGGATTGCTATGTCTCCGAAAGAGAATCAAGCATGTGTACAGGGACATAAACGCAGCAGTGATAGGATTGGAGAGGTTCGGTGAGCAAATGAAGACCCTTTGAAGTCATATTGCATGGTACCCATTACACGGGTCTCAACTCTCCAGGTTTAAGGTATTCTTCCTTCAGCTAAAACATGCATGTGGAACCTAGAGTATGATCAACCATGTGATCGGGAGACGTTTTCAAATATGTCTCAGTTTTCGTACCCTGGTACTCGGGTGCAACATTCCAGACGCTTTACTAACACTCTCCCGACTTGGAGAGTCAGTCCCTTTAACCTCCTGTTTGGCCCAGTTTGCAATTTCTGCGGAAGATGAACAGGAATAGCGAGAACCAATGAGAGACTAGCTGGAGGTGTCTGGACGGGCAAATTTAACTCTCATTTCCCACCAGGAAGAGGAAATAACCAAAGGCTCAGCGTGCCGTGCCGGAACCAGATTAGGGCCTGAAGCCATCCTGCGGTGTTGCGGCCAGCTCACAAGAAAGCGAGTTGAAGAAAGGAGCTCAGGGGCACTGTAATTCACAAACCTGCAGAGTTATAAATGACAACTATCGTCCAAAAATATACTGAAGTAAGGCTGCCAAGAGGACTTGAAAGCGGGGCAGAATTGCAGGAAACCGATTTCAGGAGGTAGACTGGAATTGCATTGAAAGCATAGGAAAAGAGGCAGAACGTCCACAATGATGCACTTGGCCAAAAAGGGCGTATGCGTTTTTTCCTGAATATATTCAGGAAAAAACGCATACGCCCTTTTTGGCCAACCAAGCAAGCTTGCAAAGGAAATCTGCACTACAATGAAGTCTCACTTCCCCCCGGTCAAAAGGGCCATCTGCAAAAAGTGTAAAATCCAGAAAGGCAGGACAGGCCATGGAGAACTGGGAGTCTTGTTATGCTGATGGGCGGGATTTAAATTGCGAACAGACACTCGGGAGAAGTGTATGGTGTTTCCTGAAACGTCTAAAAAACAAAGCAACAGAGCCTAGGGCACTTCCACTTATGGTCCTATAGCTTTGGGAAATTAAAATCAAAAAGATACAGCCACCCCAATGTTTGGGACGCCTCTGTTTACAAGAACCTCGTTTACCGTACAAGTTCAATATCACAGAAAGTGAAAAATGGATAAAGAACTTGTGGTACTTACGTACAATGCAGTATCACTCAGCAGTGAAATCTATGTCATCAGGCCCGTAGCAGCACAATGAGTGGATTCAGGTACGATGATTCTAACTGAAATAAGTCACACAGAATAAGAAACATCATAAGATATCAGTAATACACGGAATGTAAACTTGGCTACACAGGAACTGAATTACAGAACAGAACAGGGACTCAAATTTAGAAAACCAACTTATGCTTGTTTAAGGGTAAAGGTGAGTTGGGGTGCTGCATAAAACCAGAGATTGAAATGAGCACAGATAAAGTTCCTTAAGCCAAATATGGAATAGACAAGAGCTACTCCTTGCTCAACGAAATGGACTCAACACCGCATATTAAACGCCTAAGAATGTACCTGACTCTTAAGTATCTTAAAACCTATGGATTGCTATGTCTCCGAAAGAGAATCAAGCATGTGTACAGGGACATAAACGCAGCAGTGATAGGATTGGAGAGGTTCGGTGAGCAAATGAAGACCCTTTGAAGTCATATTGCATGGTACCCATTACACGGGTCTCAACTCTCCAGGTTTAAGGTATTCTTCCTTCAGCTAAAACATGCATGTGGAACCTAGAGTATGATCAACCATGTGATCGGGAGACGTTTTCAAATATGTCTCAGTTTTCGTACCCTGGTACTCGGGTGCAACATTCCAGACGCTTTACTAACACTCTCCCGACTTGGAGAGTCAGTCCCTTTAACCTCCTGTTTGGCCCAGTTTGCAATTTCTGCGGAAGATGAACAGGAATAGCGAGAACCAATGAGAGACTAGCTGGAGGTGTCTGGACGGGCAAATTTAACTCTCATTTCCCACCAGGAAGAGGAAATAACCAAAGGCTCAGCGTGCCGTGCCGGAACCAGATTAGGGCCTGAAGCCATCCTGCGGTGTTGCGGCCAGCTCACAAGAAAGCGAGTTGAAGAAAGGAGCTCAGGGGCACTGTAATTCACAAACCTGCAGAGTTATAAATGACAACTATCGTCCAAAAATATACTGAAGTAAGGCTGCCAAGAGGACTTGAAAGCGGGGCAGAATTGCAGGAAACCGATTTCAGGAGGTAGACTGGAATTGCATTGAAAGCATAGGAAAAGAGGCAGAACGTCCACAATGATGCACTTGGCCAAAAAGGGCGTATGCGTTTTTTCCTGAATATATTCAGGAAAAAACGCATACGCCCTTTTTGGCCAACCAAGCAAGCTTGCAAAGGAAATCTGCACTACAATGAAGTCTCACTTCCCCCCGGTCAAAAGGGCCATCTGCAAAAAGTGTAAAATCCAGAAAGGCAGGACAGGCCATGGAGAACTGGGAGTCTTGTTATGCTGATGGGCGGGATTTAAATTGCGAACAGACACTCGGGAGAAGTGTATGGTGTTTCCTGAAACGTCTAAAAAACAAAGCAACAGAGCCTAGGGCACTTCCACTTATGGTCCTATAGCTTTGGGAAATTAAAATCAAAAAGATACAGCCACCCCAATGTTTGGGACGCCTCTGTTTACAAGAACCTCGTTTACCGTACAAGTTCAATATCACAGAAAGTGAAAAATGGATAAAGAACTTGTGGTACTTACGTACAATGCAGTATCACTCAGCAGTGAAATCTATGTCATCAGGCCCGTAGCAGCACAATGAGTGGATTCAGGTACGATGATTCTAACTGAAATAAGTCACACAGAATAAGAAACATCATAAGATATCAGTAATACACGGAATGTAAACTTGGCTACACAGGAACTGAATTACAGAACAGAACAGGGACTCAAATTTAGAAAACCAACTTATGCTTGTTTAAGGGTAAAGGTGAGTTGGGGTGCTGCATAAAACCAGAGATTGAAATGAGCACAGATAAAGTTCCTTAAGCCAAATATGGAATAGACAAGAGCTACTCCTTGCTCAACGAAATGGACTCAACACCGCATATTAAACGCCTAAGAATGTACCTGACTCTTAAGTATCTTAAAACCTATGGATTGCTATGTCTCCGAAAGAGAATCAAGCATGTGTACAGGGACATAAACGCAGCAGTGATAGGATTGGAGAGGTTCGGTGAGCAAATGAAGACCCTTTGAAGTCATATTGCATGGTACCCATTCCACGGGTTTCAACTACCCAGGTTTAAGGTATTCTTCCTTCAGCTAAAACATGCATGTGGAACCTAGAGTATGATCAACCATGTGATCGGGAGACGTGTTCAAATATGTCTCAGTTTTCGTACCCTGGTACTCGGGTGCAACATTCCAGACGCTTTACTAACACTCTCCCGACTTGGAGAGTCAGTCCCTTTAACCTCCTGTTTGGCCCAGTTTGCAATTTCTGCGGAAGATGAACAGGAATAGCGAGAACCAATGAGAGACTAGCTGGAGGTGTCTGGACGGGCAAATTTAACTCTCATTTCCCACCAGGAAGAGGAAATAACCAAAGGCTCAGCGTGCCGTGCCGGAACCAGATTAGGGCCTGAAGCCATCCTGCGGTGTTGCGGCCAGCTCACAAGAAAACGAGTTGAAGAAAGGAGCTCAGGGGCACTGTAATTCACAAACCTGCAGAGTTATAAATGACAACTATCGTCCAAAAATATACTGAAGTAAGGCTGCCAAGAGGACTTGAAAGCGGGGCAGAATTGCAGGAAACGGATTTCAGGAGGTAGACTGGAATTGCATTGAAAGCATAGGAAAAGAGGCAGAACGTCCACAATGATGCACTTGGCCAAAAAGGGCGTATGCGTTTTTTCCTGAATATATTCAGGAAAAAACGCATACGCCCTTTTTGGCCAACCAAGCAAGCTTGCAAAGGAAATCTGCACTACAATGAAGTCTCACTTCCCCCCGGTCAAAAGGGCCATCTGAAAAAAGTGTAAAATCCAGAAAGGCAGGACAGGCCATGGAGAACTGGGAGCCTTGTTATACTGATGGGCGGGATGTACATTGCCAACAGACACTCGGGAGAAGTGTATGGTGTTTCCTGAAACGTCTAAAAAACAAAGCAACAGAGCCTAGGGCACTTCCACTTATGGTCCTATAGCTTAGGGAAATTAAAATCAAAAAGATACAGCCACCCCAATGTTTGGGACGCCTCTGTTTACAAGAACCTCGTTTACCGTACAAGTTCAATATCACAGAAAGTGAAAAATGGATAAAGAACTTGTGGTACTTACGTACAATGCAGTATCACTCAGCAGTGAAATCTATGTCATCAGGCCCGTAGCAGCACAATGAGTGGATTCAGGTACGATGATTCTAACTGAAATAAGTCACACAGAAAAAGAAACATCATAAGATATCAGTAATACACGGAATGTAAACTTGGCTACACAGGAACTGAATTACAGAACAGAACAGGGTCTCAAATTTAGAAAACCAACTTATGCTTGTTTAAGGGTAAAGGTGAGTTGGGGTGCTGCATAAAAGCAGAGATTGAAATGAGCACAGATAAAGTTCCTTAAGCCAAATATGGAATAGACAAGAGCTACTCCTTGCTCAACGAAATGGACTCAACACCGCATATTAAACGCCTAAGAATGTACCTGACTCTTAAGTATCTTAAAACCTATGGATTGCTATGTCTCCGAAAGAGAATCAAGCATGTGTACAGGGACATAAACGCAGCAGTGATAGGATTGGAGAGGTTCGGTGAGCAAATGAAGACCTTTTGAAGTCATATTGCATGGTACCCATTCCACGGGTTTCAACTACCCAGGTTTAAGGTATTCTTCCTTCAGCTAAAACATGCATGTGGAACCTAGAGTATGATCAACCATGTGATCGGGAGACGTGTTCAAATATGTCTCAGTTTTCGTACCCTGGTACTCGGGTGCAACATTCCAGACGCTTTACTAACACTCTCCCGACTTGGAGAGTCAGTCCCTTTAACCTCCTGTTTGGCCCAGTTTGCAATTTCTGCGGAAGATGAACAGGAATAGCGAGAACCAATGAGAGACTAGCTGGAGGTGTCTGGACGGGCAAATTTAACTCTCATTTCCCACCAGGAAGAGGAAATAACCAAAGGCTCAGCGTGCCGTGCCGGAACCAGATTAGGGCCTGAAGCCATCCTGCGGTGTTGCGGCCAGCTCACAAGAAAGCGAGTTGAAGAAAGGAGCTCAGGGGCACTGTTATTCACAAACCTGCAGAGTTATAAATGACAACTATCGTCCAAAAATATACTGAAGTAAGGCTACCAAGAGGACTTGAAAGCGGGGCAGAATTGCAGGAAACCGATTTCAGGAGGTAGACTGGAATTGCATTGAAAGCATAGGAAAAGAGGCAGAACGTCCACAATGATGCACTTGGCCAAAAAGGGCGTATGCGTTTTTTCCTGAATATATTCAGGAAAAAACGCATACGCCCTTTTTGGCCAACCAAGCAAGCTTGCAAAGGAAATCTGCACTACAATGAAGTCTCACTTCCCCCCGGTCAAAAGGGTCATCTGAAAAAAGTGTAAAATCCAGAAAGGCAGGACAGGCCATGGAGAACTGGGAGCCTTGTTATGCTGATGGGCGGGATGTAAATTGCCAACAGACACTCGGGAGAAGTGTATGGTGTTTCCTGAAACGTCTAAAAAACAAAGCAACAGAGCCTAGGGCACTTCCACTTATGGTCCTATAGCTTAGGGAAATTAAAATCAAAAAGATACAGCCACCCCAATGTTTGGGACGCCTCTGTTTACAAGAACCTCGTTTACCGTACAAGTTCAATATCACAGAAAGTAAAAAATGGATAAAGAACTTGTGGTACTTACGTACAATGCAGTATCACTCAGCAGTGAAATCTATGTCATCAGGCCCGTAGAAGCACATTGAGTGGATTCAGGTACGATGATGCTAACTGAAATAAGTCACACAGAAAAAGAAACATCATAAGATATCAGTAATACACGGAATGTAAACTTGGCTACACAGGAACTGAATTACAGAACAGAACAGGGTCTCAAATTTAGAAAACCAACTTATGCTTGTTTAAGGGTAAAGGTGAGTTGGGATGCTGCATAAAACCAGAGATTGAAATGAGCACAGATAAAGTTCCTTAAGCCAAATATGGAATAGACAAGAGCTACTCCTTGCTCAACGAAATGGACTCAACACCGCATATTAAACGCCTAAGAATGTACCTGACACTTAAGTATCTTAAAACCTATGGATTGCTATGTCTCCGAAAGAGAATCAAGCATGTGTACAGGGACATAAACGCAGCAGTGATAGGATTGGAGAGGTTCGGTGAGCAAATGAAGACCCTTTGAAGTCATATTGCATGGTACCCATTCCACGGGTTTCAACTACCCAGGTTTAAGGTATTCTTCCTTCAGCTAAAACATGCATGTGGAACCTAGAGTATGATCAACCATGTGATCGGGAGACGTGTTCAAATATGTCTCAGTTTTCGTACCCTGGTACTCGGGTGCAACATTCCAGACGCTTTACTAACACTCTCCCGAATTGGAGAGTCAGTCCCTTTAACCTCCTGTTTGGCCCAGTTTGCAATTTCTGCGGAAGATGAACAGGAATAGCGAGAACCAATGAGAGACTAGCTGGAGGTGTCTGGACGGGCAAATTTAACTCTCATTTCCCACCAGGAAGAGGAAATAACCAAAGGCTCAGCGTGCCGTGCCGGAACCAGATTAGGGCCTGAAGCCATCCTGCGGTGTTGCGGCCAGCTCACAAGAAAGCGAGTTGAAGAAAGGAGCTCAGGGGCACTGTAATTCACAAACCTGCAGAGTTATAAATGACAACTATCGTCCAAAAATATACTGAAGTAAGGCTGCCAAGAGGACTTGAAAGCGGGGCAGAATTGCAGGAAACCGATTTCAGGAGGTAGACTGGAATTGCATTGAAAGCATAGGAAAAGAGGCAGAACGTCCACAATGATGCACTTGGCCAAAAAGGGCGTATGTGTTTTTTCCTGAATATATTCAGGAAAAAACGCATACGCCCTTTTTGGCCAACCAAGCAAGCTTGCAAAGGAAATCTGCACTACAATGAAGTCTCACTTCCCCCCGGTCAAAAGGGCCATCTGAAAAAAGTGTAAAATCCAGAAAGGCAGGACAGGCCATGGAGAACTGGGAGCCTTGTTATGCTGATGGGCGGGATGTAAATTGCCAACAGACACTCGGGAGAAGTGTATGGTGTTTCCTGAAACGTCTAAAAAACAAAGCAACAGAGCCTAGGGCACTTCCACTTATGGTCCTATAGCTTAGGGAAATTAAAATCAAAAAGATACAGCCACCCCAATGTTTGGGACGCCTCTGTTTACAAGAATCTGGTTTACCGTACAAGTTCAATATCACAGAAAGTGAAAAATGGATAAAGAACTTGTGGTACTTACGTACAATGCAGTATCACTCAGCAGTGAAATCTATGTCATCAGGCCCGTAGCAGCACAATGAGTGGATTCAGGTACGATGACTCTAACTGAAATAAGTCACACAGAAAAAGAAACATCATAAGATATCAGTAATACACGGAATGTAAACTTGGCTACACAGGAACTGAATTACAGAACAGAACAGGGTCTCAAATTTAGAAAACCAACTTATGCTTGTTTAAGGGTAAAGGTGAGTTGGGGTGCTGCATAAAACCAGAGATTGAAATGAGCACAGATAAAGTTCCTTAAGCCAAATATGGAATAGACAAGAGCTACTCCTTGCTCAACGAAATGGACTCAACACCGCATATTAAACGCCTAAGAATGTACCTGACTCTTAAGTATCTTAAAACCTATGGATTGCTATGTCTCCGAAAGAGAATCAAGCATGTGTACAGGGACATAAACGCAGCAGTGATAGGATTGGAGAGGTTCGGTGAGCAAATGAAGACCCTTTGAAGTCATATTGCATGGTACCCATTCCACGGGTTTCAACTACCCAGGTTTAAGGTATTCTTCCTTCAGCTAAAACATGCATGTGGAACCTAGAGTATGATCAACCATGTGATCGGGAGACGTGTTCAAATATGTCTCAGTTTTCGTACCCTGGTACTCGGGTGCAACATTCCAGACGCTTTACTAACACTCTCCCGACTTGGAGAGTCAGTCCCTTTAACCTCCTGTTTGGCCCAGTTTGCAATTTCTGCGGAAGATGAACAGGAATAGCGAGAACCAATGAGAGACTAGCTGGAGTTGTCTGGACGGGCAAATTTAACTCTCATTTCCCACCAGGAAGAGGAAATAACCAAAGGCTCAGCGTGCCGTGCCGGAACCAGATTAGGGCCTGAAGCCATCCTGCGGTGTTGCGGCCAGCTCACAAGAAAGCGAGTTGAAGAAAGGAGCTCAGGGGCACTGTAATTCACAAACCTGCAGAGTTATAAATGACAACTATCGTCCAAAAATATACTGAAGTAAGGCTGCCAAGAGGACTTGAAAGCGGGGCAGAATTGCAGGAAACCGATTTCAGGAGGTAGACTGGAATTGCATTGAAAGCATAGGAAAAGAGGCAGAACGTCCACAATGATGCACTTGGCCAAAAAGGGCGTATGCGTTTTTTCCTGAATATATTCAGGAAAAAACGCATACGCCCTTTTTGGCCAACCAAGCAAGCTTGCAAAGGAAATCTGCACTACAATGAAGTCTCACTTCCCCCCAGTCAAAAGGGCCATCTGAAAAATGTGTAAAATCCAGAAAGGCAGGACAGGCCATGGAGAACTGGGAGCCTTGTTATGCTGATGGGCGGGATGTAAATTGCCAACAGACACTCGGGAGAAGTGTATGGTGTTTCCTGAAACGTCTAAAAAACAAAGCAACAGAGCCTAGGGCACTTCCACTTATGGTCCTATAGCTTAGGGAAATTAAAATCCAAAAGATACAGCCACCCCAATGTTTGGGACGCCTCTGTTTACAAGAACCTCGTTTACCGTACAAGTTCAATATCACAGAAAGTGAAAAATGGATAAAGAACTTGTGGTACTTACGTACAATGCAGTATCACTCAGCAGTGAAATCTATGTCATCAGGCCCGTAGCAGCACAATGAGTGGATTCAGGTACGATGATTCTAACTGAAATAAGTCACACAGAAAAAGAAACATCATAAGATATCAGTAATACACGGAATGTAAACTTGGCTACACAGGAACTGAATTACAGAACAGAACAGGGTCTCAAATTTAGAAAACCAACTTATGCTTGTTTAAGGGTAAAGGTGAGTTGGGGTGCTGCATAAAACCAGAGATTGAAATGAGCACAGATAAAGTTCCTTAAGCCAAATATGGAATAGACAAGAGCTACTCCTTGCTCAACGAAATGGACTCAACACCGCATATTAAACGCCTAAGAATGTACCTGACTCTTAAGTATCTTGAAACCTATAGATTGCTATGTCTCCGAAAGAGAATCAAGCATGTGTACAGGGACATAAACGCAGCAGTGATAGGATTGGAGAGGTTCGGTGAGCAAATGAAGACCCTTTGAAGTCATATTGCATGGTACCCATTCCACGGGTTTCAACTACCCAGGTTTAAGGTATTCTTCCTTCAGCTAAAACATGCATGTGGAACCTAGAGTATGATCAACCATGTGATCGGGAGACGTGTTCAAATATGTCTCAGTTTTCGTACCCTGGTACTCGGGTGCAACATTCCAGACGCTTTACTAACACTCTCCCGACTTGGAGAGTCAGTCCCTTTAACCTCCTGTTTGGCCCAGTTTGCAATTTCTGCGGAAGATGAACAGGAATAGCGAGAACCAATGAGAGACTAGCTGGAGGTGTCTGGACGGGCAAATTTAACTCTCATTTCCCACCAGGAAGAGGAAATAACCAAAGGCTCAGCGTGCCGTGCCGGAACCAGATTAGGGCCTGAAGCCATCCTGCGGTGTTGCGGCCAGCTCACAAGAAAGCGAGTTGAAGAAAGGAGCTCAGGGGCACTGTAATTCACAAACCTGCAGAGTTATAAATGACAACTATCGTCCAAAAATATACTGAAGTAAGGCTGCCAAGAGGACTTGAAAGCGGGGCAGAATTGCAGGAAACCGATTTCAGGAGGTAGACTGGAATTGCATTGAAAGCATAGGAAAAGAGGCAGAACGTCCACAATGATGCACTTGGCCAAAAAGGGCGTATGTGTTTTTTCCTGAATATATTCAGGAAAAAACGCATACGCCCTTTTTGGCCAACCAAGCAAGCTTGCAAAGGAAATCTGCACTACAATGAAGTCTCACTTCCCCCCGGTCAAAAGGGCCATCTGAAAAAAGTGTAAAATCCAGAAAGGCAGGACAGGCCATGGAGAACTGGGAGCCTTGTTATGCTGATGGGCGGGATGTAAATTGCCAACAGACACTCGGGAGAAGTGTATGGTGTTTCCTGAAACGTCTAAAAAACAAAGCAACAGAGCCTAGGGCACTTCCACTTATGGTCCTATAGCTTAGGGAAATTAAAATCAAAAAGATACAGCCACCCCAATGTTTGGGACGCCTCTGTTTACAAGAATCTGGTTTACCGTACAAGTTCAATATCACAGAAAGTGAAAAATGGATAAAGAACTTGTGGTACTTACGTACAATGCAGTATCACTCAGCAGTGAAATCTATGTCATCAGGCCCGTAGCAGCACAATGAGTGGATTCAGGTACGATGACTCTAACTGAAATAAGTCACACAGAAAAAGAAACATCATAAGATATCAGTAATACACGGAATGTAAACTTGGCTACACAGGAACTGAATTACAGAACAGAACAGGGTCTCAAATTTAGAAAACCAACTTATGCTTGTTTAAGGGTAAAGGTGAGTTGGGGTGCTGCATAAAACCAGAGATTGAAATGAGCACAGATAAAGTTCCTTAAGCCAAATATGGAATAGACAAGAGCTACTCCTTGCTCAACGAAATGGACTCAACACCGCATATTAAACGCCTAAGAATGTACCTGACTCTTAAGTATCTTAAAACCTATGGATTGCTATGTCTCCGAAAGAGAATCAAGCATGTGTACAGGGACATAAACGCAGCAGTGATAGGATTGGAGAGGTTCGGTGAGCAAATGAAGACCCTTTGAAGTCATATTGCATGGTACCCATTCCACGGGTTTCAACTACCCAGGTTTAAGGTATTCTTCCTTCAGCTAAAACATGCATGTGGAACCTAGAGTATGATCAACCATGTGATCGGGAGACGTGTTCAAATATGTCTCAGTTTTCGTACCCTGGTACTCGGGTGCAACATTCCAGACGCTTTACTAACACTCTCCCGACTTGGAGAGTCAGTCCCTTTAACCTCCTGTTTGGCCCAGTTTGCAATTTCTGCGGAAGATGAACAGGAATAGCGAGAACCAATGAGAGACTAGCTGGAGTTGTCTGGACGGGCAAATTTAACTCTCATTTCCCACCAGGAAGAGGAAATAACCAAAGGCTCAGCGTGCCGTGCCGGAACCAGATTAGGGCCTGAAGCCATCCTGCGGTGTTGCGGCCAGCTCACAAGAAAGCGAGTTGAAGAAAGGAGCTCAGGGGCACTGTAATTCACAAACCTGCAGAGTTATAAATGACAACTATCGTCCAAAAATATACTGAAGTAAGGCTGCCAAGAGGACTTGAAAGCGGGGCAGAATTGCAGGAAACCGATTTCAGGAGGTAGACTGGAATTGCATTGAAAGCATAGGAAAAGAGGCAGAACGTCCACAATGATGCACTTGGCCAAAAAGGGCGTATGCGTTTTTTCCTGAATATATTCAGGAAAAAACGCATACGCCCTTTTTGGCCAACCAAGCAAGCTTGCAAAGGAAATCTGCACTACAATGAAGTCTCACTTCCCCCCAGTCAAAAGGGCCATCTGAAAAATGTGTAAAATCCAGAAAGGCAGGACAGGCCATGGAGAACTGGGAGCCTTGTTATGCTGATGGGCGGGATGTAAATTGCCAACAGACACTCGGGAGAAGTGTATGGTGTTTCCTGAAACGTCTAAAAAACAAAGCAACAGAGCCTAGGGCACTTCCACTTATGGTCCTATAGCTTAGGGAAATTAAAATCCAAAAGATACAGCCACCCCAATGTTTGGGACGCCTCTGTTTACAAGAACCTCGTTTACCGTACAAGTTCAATATCACAGAAAGTGAAAAATGGATAAAGAACTTGTGGTACTTACGTACAATGCAGTATCACTCAGCAGTGAAATCTATGTCATCAGGCCCGTAGCAGCACAATGAGTGGATTCAGGTACGATGATTCTAACTGAAATAAGTCACACAGAAAAAGAAACATCATAAGATATCAGTAATACACGGAATGTAAACTTGGCTACACAGGAACTGAATTACAGAACAGAACAGGGTCTCAAATTTAGAAAACCAACTTATGCTTGTTTAAGGGTAAAGGTGAGTTGGGGTGCTGCATAAAACCAGAGATTGAAATGAGCACAGATAAAGTTCCTTAAGCCAAATATGGAATAGACAAGAGCTACTCCTTGCTCAACGAAATGGACTCAACACCGCATATTAAACGCCTAAGAATGTACCTGACTCTTAAGTATCTTGAAACCTATAGATTGCTATGTCTCCGAAAGAGAATCAAGCATGTGTACAGGGACATAAACGCAGCAGTGATAGGATTGGAGAGGTTCGGTGAGCAAATGAAGACCCTTTGAAGTCATATTGCATGGTACCCATTCCACGGGTTTCAACTACCCAGGTTTAAGGTATTCTTCCTTCAGCTAAAACATGCATGTGGAACCTAGAGTATGATCAACCATGTGATCGGGAGACGTGTTCAAATATGTCTCAGTTTTCGTACCCTGGTACTCGGGTGCAACATTCCAGACGCTTTACTAACACTCTCCCGACTTGGAGAGTCAGTCCCTTTAACCTCCTGTTTGGCCCAGTTTGCAATTTCTGCGGAAGATGAACAGGAATAGCGAGAACCAATGAGAGACTAGCTGGAGGTGTCTGGACGGGCAAATTTAACTCTCATTTCCCACCAGGAAGAGGAAATAACCAAAGGCTCAGCGTGCCGTGCCGGAACCAGATTAGGGCCTGAAGCCATCCTGCGGTGTTGCGGCCAGCTCACAAGAAAGCGAGTTGAAGAAAGGAGCTCAGGGGCACTGTAATTCACAAACCTGCAGAGTTATAAATGACAACTATCGTCCAAAAATATACTGAAGTAAGGCTGCCAAGAGGACTTGAAAGCGGGGCAGAATTGCAGGAAACCGATTTCAGGAGGTAGACTGGAATTGCATTGAAAGCATAGGAAAAGAGGCAGAACGTCCACAATGATGCACTTGGCCAAAAAGGGCGTATGTGTTTTTTCCTGAATATATTCAGGAAAAAACGCATACGCCCTTTTTGGCCAACCAAGCAAGCTTGCAAAGGAAATCTGCACTACAATGAAGTCTCACTTCCCCCCGGTCAAAAGGGCCATCTGAAAAAAGTGTAAAATCCAGAAAGGCAGGACAGGCCATGGAGAACTGGGAGCCTTGTTATACAGATGGGCGGGATGTACATTGCCAACAGACACTCGGGAGAAGTGTATGGTGTTTCCTGAAACGTCTAAAAAACAAAGCAACAGAGCCTAGGGCACTTCCACTTATGGTCCTATAGCTTAGGGAAATTAAAATCAAAAAGATACAGCCACCCCAATGTTTGGGACGCCTCTGTTTACAAGAACCTGGTTTACCGTACAAGTTCAATATCACAGAAAGTGAAAAATGGATAAAGAACTTGTGGTACTTACGTACAATGCAGTATCACTCAGCAGTGAAATCTATGTCATCAGGCCCGTAGCAGCACAATGAGTGGATTCAGGTACGATGACTCTAACTGAAATAAGTCACACAGAAAAAGAAACATCATAAGATATCAGTAATACACGGAATGTAAACTTGGCTACACAGGAACTGAATTACAGAACAGAACAGGGTCTCAAATTTAGAAAACCAACTTATGCTTGTTTAAGGGTAAAGGTGAGTTGGGGTGCTGCATAAAACCAGAGATTGAAATGAGCACAGATAAAGTTCCTTAAGCCAAATATGGAATAGACAAGAGCTACTCCTTGCTCAACGAAATGGACTCAACACCGCATATTAAACGCCTAAGAATGTACCTGACTCTTAAGTATCTTAAAACCTATGGATTGCTATGTCTCCGAAAGAGAATCAAGCATGTGTACAGGGACATAAACGCAGCAGTGATAGGATTGGAGAGGTTCGGTGAGCAAATGAAGACCCTTTGAAGTCATATTGCATGGTACCCATTCCACGGGTTTCAACTACCCAGGTTTAAGGTATTCTTCCTTCAGCTAAAACATGCATGTGGAACCTAGAGTATGATCAACCATGTGATCGGGAGACGTGTTCAAATATGTCTCAGTTTTCGTACCCTGGTACTCGGGTGCAACATTCCAGACGCTTTACTAACACTCTCCCGACTTGGAGAGTCAGTCCCTTTAACCTCCTGTTTGGCCCAGTTTGCAATTTCTGCGGAAGATGAACAGGAATAGCGAGAACCAATGAGAGACTAGCTGGAGGTGTCTGGACGGGCAAATTTAACTCTCATTTCCCACCAGGAAGAGGAAATAACCAAAGGCTCAGCGTGCCATGCCGGAACCAGATTAGGGCCTGAAGCCATCCTGCGGTGTTGCGGCCAGCTCACAAGAAAACGAGTTGAAGAAAGGAGCTCAGGGGCACTGTAATTCACAAACCTGCAGAGTTATAAATGACAACTATCGTCCAAAAATATACTGAAGTAAGGCTGCCAAGAGGACTTGAAAGCGGGGCAGAATTGCAGGAAACCGATTTCAGGAGGTAGACTGGAATTGCATTGAAAGCATAGGAAAAGAGGCAGAACGTCCACAATGATGCACTTGGCCAAAAAGGGCGTATGCGTTTTTTCCTGAATATATTCAGGAAAAAACGCATACGCCCTTTTTGGCCAACCAAGCAAGCTTGCAAAGGAAATCTGCACTACAATGAAGTCTCACTTCCCCCCGGTCAAAAGGGCCATCTGAAAAAAGTGTAAAATCCAGAAAGGCAGGACAGGCCATGGAGAACTGGGAGCCTTGTTATACTGATGGGCGGGATGTACATTGCCAACAGACACTCGGGAGAAGTGTATGGTGTTTCCTGAAACGTCTAAAAAACAAAGCAACAGAGCCTAGGGCACTTCCACTTATGGTCCTATAGCTTAGGGAAATTAAAATCAAAAAGATACAGCCACCCCAATGTTTGGGACGCCTCTGTTTACAAGAACCTCGTTTACCGTACAAGTTCAATATCACAGAAAGTGAAAAATGGATAAAGAACTTGTGGTACTTACGTACAATGCAGTATCACTCAGCAGTGAAATCTATGTCATCAGGCCCGTAGCAGCACAATGAGTGGATTCAGGTACGATGATTCTAACTGAAATAAGTCACACAGAAAAAGAAACATCATAAGATATCAGTAATACACGGAATGTAAACTTGGCTACACAGGAACTGAATTACAGAACAGAACAGGGTCTCAAATTTAGAAAACCAACTTATGCTTGTTTAAGGGTAAAGGTGAGTTGGGATGCTGCATAAAACCAGAGATTGAAATGAGCACAGATAAAGTTCCTTAAGCCAAATATGGAATAGACAAGAGCTACTCCTTGCTCAACGAAATGGACTCAACACCGCATATTAAACGCCTAAGAATGTACCTGACTCTTAAGTATCTTAAAACCTATGGATTGCTATGTCTCCGAAAGAGAATCAAGCATGTGTACAGGGACATAAACGCAGCAGTGATAGGATTGGAGAGGTTCGGTGAGCAAATGAAGACCCTTTGAAGTCATATTGCATGGTACCCATTCCACGGGTTTCAACTACCCAGGTTTAAGGTATTCTTCCTTCAGCTAAAACATGCATGTGGAACCTAGAGTATGATCAACCATGTGATCGGGAGACGTGTTCAAATATGTCTCAGTTTTCGTACCCTGGTACTCGGGTGCAACATTCCAGACGCTTTACTAACACTCTCCCGACTTGGAGAGTCAGTCCCTTTAACCTCCTGTTTGGCCCAGTTTGCAATTTCTGCGGAAGATGAACAGGAATAGCGAGAACCAATGAGAGACTAGCTGGAGGTGTCTGGACGGGCAAATTTAACTCTCATTTCCCACCAGGAAGAGGAAATAACCAAAGGCTCAGCGTGCCGTGCCGGAACCAGATTAGGGCCTGAAGCCATCCTGCGGTGTTGCGGCCAGCTCACAAGAAAGCGAGTTGAAGAAAGGAGCTCAGGGGCACTGTAATTCACAAACCTGCAGAGTTATAAATGACAACTATCGTCCAAAAATATACTGAAGTAAGGCTGCCAAGAGGACTTGAAAGCGGGGCAGAATTGCAGGAAACCGATTTCAGGAGGTAGACTGGAATTGCATTGAAAGCATAGGAAAAGAGGCAGAACGTCCACAATGATGCACTTGGCCAAAAAGGGCGTATGTGTTTTTTCCTGAATATATTCAGGAAAAAACGCATACGCCCTTTTTGGCCAACCAAGCAAGCTTGCAAAGGAAATCTGCACTACAATGAAGTCTCACTTCCCCCCGGTCAAAAGGGCCATCTGAAAAAAGTGTAAAATCCAGAAAGGCAGGACAGGCCATGGAGAACTGGGAGCCTTGTTATGCTGATGGGCGGGATGTAAATTGCCAACAGACACTCGGGAGAAGTGTATGGTGTTTCCTGAAACGTCTAAAAAACAAAGCAACAGAGCCTAGGGCACTTCCACTTATGGTCCTATAGCTTAGGGAAATTAAAATCAAAAAGATACAGCCACCCCAATGTTTGGGACGCCTCTGTTTACAAGAATCTGGTTTACCGTACAAGTTCAATATCACAGAAAGTGAAAAATGGATAAAGAACTTGTGGTACTTACGTACAATGCAGTATCACTCAGCAGTGAAATCTATGTCATCAGGCCCGTAGCAGCACAATGAGTGGATTCAGGTACGATGACTCTAACTGAAATAAGTCACACAGAAAAAGAAACATCATAAGATATCAGTAATACACGGAATGTAAACTTGGCTACACAGGAACTGAATTACAGAACAGAACAGGGTCTCAAATTTAGAAAACCAACTTATGCTTGTTTAAGGGTAAAGGTGAGTTGGGGTGCTGCATAAAACCAGAGATTGAAATGAGCACAGATAAAGTTCCTTAAGCCAAATATGGAATAGACAAGAGCTACTCCTTGCTCAACGAAATGGACTCAACACCCCATATTAAACGCCTAAGAATGTACCTGACTCTTAAGTATCTTAAAACCTATGGATTGCTATGTCTCCGAAAGAGAATCAAGCATGTGTACAGGGGCATAAACGCAGCAGTAATAGGATTGGAGAGGTTCGGTGAGCAAATGAAGACCCTTTGAAGTCATATTGCATGGTACCCATTCCACGGGTCCCAACTACCCAGGTTTAAGGTATTCTTCCTTCAGCTATAACATGCATGTGGAACCCAGAGTATGATCAACCGTGTGAACGGGAGACGTGTTCAAATATGTCTCAGTTTTCCTCCCCTGGTACTCGGGTGCAACATTCCAGACGCTTTACTAACACTCTCCCCACTTGGAGAGTCAGCGCCTTTAACCTCCTGTTTGGCCCAGTTTGCAATTTCTGCGGAAGATGAACAGGAATAGGGAGAACCAATGAGAGACTAGCTGGAGGTGTCTGGACGGGCAAATTTAACTCTCGTTTCCCACCAGGAAGGGGAATTAACCAAAGGCTCAGCGTGCCGTGCCGGAACCAGATTAGGGCCTGAAGCCATCCTGCGGTGTTGCGGCCAGGTCACAAGAAAGCGAGTTGAAGAAAGGAGCTCAGGGGCACTGTAATTCACAAACCTGCAGAGTTATAAATGACAGCTATCGTCCAAAAATATACTGAAGTAAGGCTGCCAAGAGGACTTGAAAGCGGGGCAGAATTGCAGGAAACCGATTTCAGGAGGTAGACTGGAATTGCATTGAAAGCATAGGAAAAGAGGCAGAACGTCCACAATGATGCACTTGGCCAAAAAGGGCGTATGCGTTTTTTCCTGAATATATTCAGGAAAAAACGCATACGCCCTTTTTGGCCAACCAAGCAAGCTTGCAAAGGAAATCTGCACTACAATGAAGTCTCACTTCCCCCCGGTCAAAAGGGCCATCTGAAAAAAGTGTAAAATCCAGAAAGGCAGGACAGGCCATGGAGAACTGGGAGCCTTGTTATGCTGATGGGCGGGATGTAAATTGCCAACAGCCACTCGGGAGAAGTGTATGGTGTTTCCTGAAACATCTAAGAAACAAAGCAACAGAGCCTAGGGCACTTTCACTTATGGTCCTATAGCTTAGGGAAATTAAAATCAAAAAGACACAGCCACCCCAAAATTTGGGACGCCTCTGTTTACAAGAACCTCGTTTACCGTACAAGTTCTCTATCACAGAAAGTGAAAAATGGATAAAGAACTTGTGGTACTTACGTACAATGCAGTATCACTCAGCAATGAAATCTATGTCATCAGGCCCGTAGCAGCATAATGAGTGGATTCAGGTACGATGATTCTAACTGAAATAAGTCACACAGAAAAAGAAACATCATAAGATATCACTAATACACGGAATGTAAACTTGGCTACACAGGAACTGAATTCCAAAACAGAACAGGGTCTCAAATTTAGAAAACCAACTTATGCTTGCTTAAGGGGAAAGGTGAGTTGGGGTGCTGCATAAAACCAGAGATTGAAATGAGCACAGATAAAGTTCCTTAAGCCAAATATGGAATAGACAAGAGCTACTCTTTGCTCAACGAAATGGACTCAACACCCCATATTAAACGCTTAAGAATGTACCTGACTAGTAAGTATCTTAAAACCTATGGATTGCTATGTCTCCATAAGAGAATCAAGCGTGTGTATAGGGGCATAAACGCAGCAGTGATAGGATTGGAGAGGTTCGGTGAGCAAATGAAGACCCTTTGAAGTCATATTGCATGGTACCCATTCCACGGGTCTCAACTCTCCAGGTTTAAGGTATTCTTCCTTCAGCTGAAACTTGCCTGTGGAACCCAGAGTATGATCAACCATGTGAACGGGAGAAGTGTTCAAATATGTCTCAGTTTTCCTCCCATGGTACTCGGGTGCAACATTCCAGATGCTTTACTAACACTCTCCCCACTTGGAGAGTCAGCGCCTTTAACCTCCTGTTTGGCCCAATTTGCAATTTCTGCGGAAGTGGAACAGGAATAGGGAGAACCAATGAGAGACTAGCTGGAGGTGTCTGGACGGGCAAATTTAACTCTCATTTCCCACCAGGAAGAGGAAATAACCAAAGGCTCAGCGTGCCGTGCCGGAACCAGATTAGGGCCTGAAGCCATCCTGCGGTGTTGCGGCCAGCTCACAAGAAAGCGAGTTGAAGAAAGGAGCTCAGGGGCACTGTAATTCACAAACCTGCAGAGTTATAAATGACAGCTATCGTCCAAAAATATACTGAAGTAAGGCTGCCAAGAGGACTTGAAAGCGGGGCAGAATTGCAGGAAACCGATTTCAGGAGGTAGACTGGAATTGCATTGAAAGCATAGGAAAAGAGGCAGAACGTCCACAATGATGCACTTGGCCAAAAAGGGCGTATGCGTTTTTTCCTGAATATATTCAGGAAAAAACGCATACGCCCTTTTTGGCCAACCAAGCAAGCTTGCAAAGGAAATCTGCACTACAATGAAGTCTCACTTCCCCCCGGTCAAAAGGGCCATCTGAAAAAAGTGTAAAATCCAGAAAGGCAGGACAGGCCATGGAGAACTGGGAGCCTTGTTATGCTGATGGGCGGGATGTAAATTGCCAACAGACACTCGGGAGAAGTGTATGGTGTTTCCTGAAACATCTAAAAAACAAAGCAACAGAGCCTAGGGCACTTCCACTTATGGTCCTATAGCATAGGGAAATTAAAATCAAAAAGACACAGCCACCCCAAAGTTTGGGACGCCTATGTTTACAAGAACCTCATTTACAGTACAAGTTCAACATCGCAGAAAGTGAAAAATGGATAAAGAACTTGTGGTACTTACGTACAATGCAGTATCACTCAGCAATGAAATCTATGTCATCAGGCCCGTAGCAGCATAATGAGTGGATTCAGGTACGATGATTCTAACTGAAATAAGTCACACAGAAAAAGAAACATCATAAGATATCACTAATACACGGAATGTAAACTTGGCTACACAAGAACTGAATTCCAAAACAGAACAGGGTCTCAAATTTAGAAAACCAACTTATGCTTGCTTAAGGGGAAAGGTGAGTTGGGGTGCTGCATAAAACCAGAGATTGAAATGAGCACAGATAAAGTTCCTTAAGCCAAATATGGAATAGACAAGAGCTACTCCTTGCTCAACGAAATGGACTCAACACCCCATATTAAACGCCTAAGAATGTACCTGACTAGTAAGTATCTTAAAACCTATGGATTGCTATGTCTCCAAAAGAGAATCAAGCATGTGTACAGGGGCATAAACGTAGCAGTAATAGGATTGGAGAGGTTCGGTGAGCAAATGAAGACCCTTTGAAGTCATATTGCATGGTACCCATTCCACGGGTTTCAACTACCCAGGTTAAAGGTATTCTTCCTTCAGCTAAAACATGCATGTGGAACCTAGAGTATGATCAACCATGTGATCGGGAGACGTGTTCAAATATGTCTCAGTTTTCGTACCCTGGTACTCGGGTGCAACATTCCAGACGCTTTACTAACACTCTCCCAACTTGGAGAGTCAGTCCCTTTAAACTCCTGTTTGGCCCAGTTTGCAATTTCTGTGGAAGATGAACAGGAATAGCGAGAACCAATGAGAGACTAGCTGGAGGTGTCTGGACGGGCAAATTTAACTCTCATTTCCCACCAGGAAGAGGAATTAACCAAAGGTTCAGCGTGCCGTGCCGGAACCAGATTAGGGCCTGAAGCCATCCTGCGGTGTTGCGGCCAGGTCACAAAAAAGCGAGTTGAAGAAAGGAGCTCAGGGGCACTGTAATTCACAAACCTTCAGAGTTATAAATGACAGCTATCGTCCAAAAATATACTGAAGTAAGGCTGCCAAGAGGACTTGAAAGCGGGGCAGAATTGCAGGAAACCGATTTCAGGAGGTAGACTGGAATTGCATCGAAAGCATAGGAAAAGAGGCAGAACGTCCACAATGATGCACTTGGCCAAAAAGGGCGTATGCATTTTTCCTGAATATATTCAGGAAAAAATGCATACGCGCTTTTTGGCCAACCAAGCAAGCTTGCAAAGGAAATCTGCACTACAATGAAGTCTCACTTCCCCCCGGTCAAAAGGGCCATCGGAAAAAAGTGTAAAATCCAGAAAGGCAGGACAGGCCATGGGGAACTGGGAGCCTTGTTATGCTGATGGGCGGGATGTAAATTGCCAACAGACACTCGGGAGAAGTGTATGGTGTTTCCTGAAACATCTAAAAAACAAAGCAACAGAGCCTAGGGCACTTCCACTTATGGTCCTATAGCTTAGGAAAATTAAAATTAAAAAGACACAGCCACCCCAAAGTTTGGGACGCCTCTGTTTACAAGAACCTCGTTTACATTACAAGTTCAACATCGCAGAAAGTGAAAAATGGATAAAGAAGTTGTGGTATTTACTTACAAAGCAATGTCACTCAGCAATGAAATCTATGTCATCTGGCCCATAGCAGCATAATGAGTGGATTCAGGTACGATGATTCTAACTGAAATAAGTCACACAGAAAAAGAAACATCATAAGATATCAGTAATACACGGAATGTAAACTTGGCTACACAGGAACTGAATTCCAAAACAGAACAGGGTCTCAAATTTAGAAAACCAACTTATGCTTGCTTAAGGGGAAAGGTGAGTTGGGGTGCTGCATAAAACCAGAGATTGAAATGAGCACAGATAAAGTTCCTTAAGCCAAATATGGAATAGACAAGAGCTACTCCTTGCTCAACGAAATGGACTCAACACCCCATATTAAACGCCTAAGAATGTACCTGACTAGTAAGTATCTTAAAACCTATGGATTGCTATGTCTCCAAAAGAGAATCAAGCGTGTGTACAGGGGCATAAACGCAGCAGTGATAGGATTGGAGAGGTTCGGTGAGCAAATGAAGACCCTTTGAAGTCATATTGCATGGTACCCATTCCACGGGTTTCAACTACCCAGGTTTAAGGTATTCTTCCTTCAGCTAAAACATGCATGTGGAACCCAGAGTATGATCAACCGTGTGAACGGGAGACGTGTTCAAATATGTCTCAGTATTCCTCCCCTGGTACTCGGGTGCAACATTCCAGACGCTTTACTAACACTCTCCCCACTTGGAGAGTCAGCGCCTTTAACCTCCTGTTTGGCCCAGTTTGCAATTTCTGCGGAAGATGAACAGGAATAGGGAGAACCAATGAGAGACTAGCTGGAGGTGTCTGGAAGGGCAAATTTAACTCTCGTTTCCCACCAGGAAGAGGAATTAACCAAAGGCTCAGCGTGCCGTGCCGGAACCAGATTAGGGACTGAAGCCATCCTGCGGTGTTGCGGCCAGGTCACAAGAAAGCGAGTTGAAGAAAGGAGCTCAGGGGCACTGTAATTCACAAACCTGCTGAGTTATAAATGACAGCTATCGTCCAAAAATATACTGAAGTAAGGCTGCCAAGAGGACTTGAAAGCGGGGCAGAATTGCAGGAAACCGATTTCAGGAGGTAGACTGGAATTGCATTGAAAGCATAGGAAAAGAGGCAGAACGTCCACAATGATGCACTTGGCCAAAAAGGGCGTATGCGTTTTTTCCTGAATGTATTCAGGAAAAAACGCATACGCCCTTTTTGGCCAACCAAGCAAGCTTGCAAAGGAAATCTGCACTACAATGAAGTCTCACTTCCCCCCGGTCAAAAGGGCCATCGGAAAAAAGTGTAAAATCCAGAAAGGCAGGACAGGCCATGGAGAACTGGGAGCCTTGGTATGCTGATGGGCGGGATGTAAATTGCCAACAGACACTCAGGAGAAGTGTATGGTGTTTCCTGAAACATCTAAAAAACAAAGCAACAGAGCCTAGGGCACTTCCACTTATGGTCCTATAGCTTAGGGAAATTAAAATCAAAAAGACACAGCCACCCCAAAGTTTGGGACGCCTCTGTTTACAAGAACCTCATTTACAGTACAAGTTCAACATCGCAGAAAGTGAAAAATGGATAAAGAACTTGTGGTACTTACGTACAATGCAGTATCACTCAGCAATGAAATCTATGTCATCAGGCCCGAAGCAGCACAATGAGTGGATTCAGGTACGATGATTCTAACTGAAATAAGTCACACAGAAAAAGAAACATCATAAGATATCACTAATACACGGAATGTAAACTGGGCTACACAGGAACTGAATTCCAAAACAGAACAGGGTCTCAAATTTAGAAAACCAACTTATGCTTGCTTAAGGGGAAAGGTGAGTTGGGGTGCTGCATAAAACCAGAGATTGAAATGAGCACAGATAAAGTTCCTTAAGCCAAATATGGAATAGACAAGAGCTACTCCTTGCTCAACGAAATGGACTCAACACCCCATATTAAACGCCTAAGAATGTACCTGACTAGTAAGTATCTTAAAACCTATGGATTGCTATGTCTCCAAAAGAGAATCAAGCATGTGTACAGGGGCATAAACGCAGCAGTGATAGGATTGGAGAGGTTCGGTGAGCAAATGAAGACCCTTTGAAGTCATATTGCATGGTACCCATTCCACGGGTTTCAACTACCCAGGTTTAAGGTATTCTTCCTTCAGCTAAAACATGCATGTGGAACCTAGAGTATGATCAACCATGTGATCGGGAGACGTGTTCAAATATGTCTCAGTTTTCGTATCCTGGTACTCGGGTGCAACATTCCAGACGCTTTACTAACACTCTCCCGACTTGGAGAGTCAGTCCCTTTAACCTCCTGTTTGGCCCAGTTTGCAATTTCTGTGGAAGATGAACAGGAATAGCGAGAACCAATGAGAGACTAGCTGGAGGTGTCTGGACGGGCAAATTTAACTCTCATTTCCCACCAGGAAGAGGAATTAACCAAAGGTTCAGCGTGCCGTGCCGGAACCAGATTAGGGCCTGAAGCCATCCTGCGGTGTTGCGGCCAGGTCACAAGAAAGCGAGTTGAAGAAAGGAGCTCAGGGGCACTGTAATTCACAAACCTTCAGAGTTATAAATGACAGCTATCGTCCAAAAATATATTGAAGTAAGGCTGCCAAGAGGACTTGAAAGCGGGGCAGAATTGCAGGAAACCGATTTCAGGAGGTAGACTGGAATTGCATTGAAAGCATAGGAAAACAGGCAGAACGTCCACAATGATGCACTTGGCCAAAAAGGGCGTATGCATTTTTTCCTGAATATATTCAGGAAAAAATGCATACGCACTTTTTGGCCAACCAAGCAAGCTTGCAAAGGAAATCTGCACTACAATGAAGTCTCACTTCCCCCCGGTCAAAAGGGCCATCGGAAAAAAGTGTAAAATCCAGAAAGGCAGGACAGGCCATGGGGAACTGGGAGCCTTGTTATGCTGATGGGCGGGATGTAAATTGCCAACAGACACTCGGGAGAAGTGTATGGTGTTTCCTGAAACATCTAAAAAACAAAGCAACAGAGCCTAGGGCACTTCCACTTATGGTCCTATAGCTTAGGAAAATTAAAATAAAAAAGACACAGCCACCCCAAAGTTTGGGACGCCTCTGTTTACAAGAACCTCGTTTACATTACAAGTTCAACATCGCAGAAAGTGAAAAATGGATAAAGAAGTTGTGGTATTTACTTACAAAGCAATGTCACTCAGCAATGAAATCTATGTCATCTGGCCCGTAGCAGCACAATGAGTGGATTCAGGTATGATGATTCTAACTGAAATAAGTCACACAGAAAAGGAAACATCATAAGATATCAGTAATACACGGAATGTAAACTGGGCTACACAGGAACTGAATTCCAAAACAGAACAGGGTCTCAAATTTAGAAAACCAACTTATGATTGCTTAAGGGGAAAGGTGAGTTGGGGTGCTGCATAAAACCAGAGATTGAAATGAGCACAGATAAAGTTCCTTAAGCCAAATATGGAATAGACAAGAGCTACTCCTTGCTCAACGAAATGGACTCAACACCGCATATTAAACGCCTAAGAATGTACCTGACTAGTAAGTATCTTAAAACCTATGGATTGCTATGTCTCCGAAAGAGAATCAAGCATGTGTACAGGGACATAAACGCAGCAGTGATAGGATTGGAGAGGTTCGGTGAGCAAATGAAGACCCTTTGAAGTCATATTGCATGGTACCCATTCCACGGGTTTCAACTACCCAGGTTTAAGGTATTCTTCCTTCAGCTAAAACATGCATGTGGAACCTAGAGTATGATCAACCATGTGATCGGGAGACGTGTTCAAATATGTCTCAGTTTTCGTACCTGGTACTCGGGTGCAACATTCCAGACGCTTTACTAACACTCTCCCGACTTGGAGAGTCAGTCCCTTTAACCTCCTGTTTGGCCCAGTTTGCAATTTCTGCGGAAGATGAACAGGAATAGCGAGAACCAATGAGAGACTAGCTGGAGGTGTCTGGACGGGCAAATTTAACTCTCATTTCCCGCCAGGAAGAGGAAATAACCAAAGGCTCAGCGTGCCGTGCCGGAACCAGATTAGGGCCTGAAGCCATCCTGTGATGTTGCGGCCAGCTCACAAGAAAAGGAGTTGAAGAAAGGAGCTCAGGGGCACTGTAATTCACAAACTTGCAGAGTTATAAATGACAGCTATCGTCCAAAAATATACTGAAGTAAGGCTGCCAAGAGGACTTGAAAGCGGGGCAGAATTGCAGGAAACCGATTTCAGGAGGTAGACTGGAATTGCATTGAAAGCATAGGAAAAGAGGCAGAACGTCCACAATGATGCACTTGGCCAAAAAGGGCGTATGCGTTTTTTCCTGAATATATTCAGGAAAAAACGCATACGCCCTTTTTGGCCAACCAAGCAAGCTTGCAAAGGAAATCTGCACTACAATGAAGTCTGACTTCCCACCCCCGCCGGTCAAAAGGGCCATCTGAAAAAAGTGTAAAATCCAGAAAGGCAGGACAGGCCATGGAGAACTGGGAGCCTTGTTATGCTGATGGGCGGGATGTAACTTGCCAACAGACACTCGGGAGAAGTGTATGGTGTTTCCTGAAACATCTAAAAAACAAAGCAACAGAGCCTAGGGCACTTCCACTTATCGTCCTATAGCTTAGGGAAATTAAAATCAAAAAGACACAGCCACCCCAAAGTTTGGGACGCCTCTGTTTACAAGAACCTCATTTACAGTACAAGTTCAACATCGCAGAAAGTGAAAAATGGATAAAGAACTTGTGGTACTTACGTACAATGCAGTATCACTCAGCAATGAAATCTATGTCATCTGGCCCATAGCAGCATAATGAGTGGATTCAGGTACGATGATTCTAACTGAAATAAGTCACACAGAAAAAGAAACATCATAAGATATCACTAATACACGGAATGTAAACTTGGCTACACAGGAACTGAATTCCAAAACAGAACAGGGTCTCAAATTTAGAAAACCAACTTATGCTTGCTTAAGGGGAAAGGTGAGTTGGGGTGCTGCATAAAACCAGAGATTGAAATGAGCACAGATAAAGTTCCTTAAGCCAAATATGGAATAGACAAGAGCTACTCCTTGCTCAACGAAATGGACTCAACACCCCATATTAAACGCCTAAGAATGTACCTGACTAGTAAGTATCTTAAAACCTATGGATTGCTATGTCTCCAAAAGAGAATCAAGCGTGTGTACAGGGGCATAAACGCAGCAGTGATAGGATTGGAGAGGTTCGGTGAGCAAATGAAGACCCTTTGAAGTCATATTGCATGGTACCCATTCCACGGGTTTCAACTACCCAGGTTTAAGGTATTCTTCCTTCAGCTAAAACATGCATGTGGAACCCAGAGTATGATCAACCGTGTGAACGGGAGACGTGTTCAAATATGTCTCAGTATTCCTCCCCTGGTACTCGGGTGCAACATTCCAGACGCTTTACTAACACTCTCCCCACTTGGAGAGTCAGCGCCTTTAACCTCCTGTTTGGCCCAGTTTGCAATTTCTGCGGAAGATGAACAGGAATAGGGAGAACCAATGAGAGACTAGCTGGAGGTGTCTGGACGGGCAAATTTAACTCTCGTTTCCCACCAGGAAGAGGAATTAACCAAAGGCTCAGCGTGCTATGCCGGAACCAGATTAGGGACTGAAGCCATCCTGCGGTGTTGCGGCCAGCTCACAAGAAAGCGAGTTGAAGAAAGGAGCTCAGGGGCACTGTAATTCACAAACCTGCAGAGTTATAAATGACAGCTATCGTCCAAAAATATACTGAAGTAAGGCTGCCAAGAGGACTTGAAAGCGGGGCAGAATTGCAGGAAACCGATTTCAGGAGGTAGACTGGAATTGCATTGAAAGCATAGGAAAAGAGGCAGAACGTCCACAATGATGCACTTGGCCAAAAAGGGCGTATGCGTTTTTTCCTGAATGTATTCAGGAAAAAACGCATACGCCCTTTTTGGCCAACCAAGCAAGCTTGCAAAGGAAATCTGCACTACAATGAAGTCTCACTTCCCCCCGGTCAAAAGGGCCATCGGAAAAAAGTGTAAAATCCAGAAAGGCAGGACAGGCCATGGAGAACTGGGAGCCTTGGTATGCTGATGGGCGGGATGTAAATTGCCAACAGACACTCAGGAGAAGTGTATGGTGTTTCCTGAAACATCTAAAAAACAAAGCAACAGAGCCTAGGGCACTTCCACTTATGGTCCTATAGCTTAGGGAAATTAAAATCAAAAAGACACAGCCACCCCAAAGTTTGGGACGCCTCTGTTTACAAGAACCTCATTTACAGTACAAGTTCAACATCGCAGAAAGTGAAAAATGGATAAAGAACTTGTGGTACTTACGTACAATGCAGTATCACTCAGCAATGAAATCTATGTCATCAGGCCCGAAGCAGCACAATGAGTGGATTCAGGTACGATGATTCTAACTGAAATAAGTCACACAGAAAAAGAAACATCATAAGATATCACTAATACACGGAATGTAAACTTGGCTACACAGGAACTGAATTCCAAAACAGAACAGGGTCTCAAATTTAGAAAACCAACTTATGCTTGCTTAAGGGGAAAGGTGAGTTGGGGTGCTGCATAAAACCAGAGATTGAAATGAGCACAGATAAAGTTCCTTAAGCCAAATATGGAATAGACAAGAGCTACCCCTTGCTCAACGAAATGGACTCAACACCCCATATTAAACGCCTAAGAATGTACCTGACTAGTAAGTATCTTAAAACCAATGGATTGCTATGTCTCCAAAAGAGAATCAAGCATGTGTACAGGGGCATAAACGCAGCAGTGATAGGATTGGAGAGGTTCGGTGAGCAAATGAAGACCCTTTGAAGTCATATTGCATGGTACCCATTCCACGGGTTTCAACTACCCAGGTTAAAGGTATTCTTCCTTCAGCTAAAACATGCATGTGAAACCTAGAGTATGATCAACCATGTGATCGGGAGACGTGTTCAAATATGTCTCAGTTTTCGTATCCTGGTACTCGGGTGCAACATTCCAGACGCTTTACTAACACTCTCCCGACTTGGAGAGTCAGTCCCTTTAACCTCCTGTTTGGCCCAGTTTGCAATTTCTGTGGAAGATGAACAGGAATAGCGAGAACCAATGAGAGACTAGCTGGAGGTGTCTGGACGGGCAAATTTAACTCTCATTTCCCACCAGGAAGAGGAATTAACCAAAGGTTCAGCGTGCCGTGCCGGAACCAGATTAGGGCCTGAAGCCATCCTGCGGTGTTGCGGCCAGGTCACAAGAAAGCGAGTTGAAGAAAGGAGCTCAGGGGCACTGTAATTCACAAACCTTCAGAGTTATAAATGACAGCTATCGTCCAAAAATATACTGAAGTAAGGCTGCCAAGAGGACTTGAAAGCGGGGCAGAATTGCAGGAAACCGATTTCAGGAGGTAGACTGGAATTGCATTGAAAGCATAGGAAAACAGGCAGAACGTCCACAATGATGCACTTGGCCAAAAAGGGCGTATGCATTTTTTCCTGAATATATTCAGGAAAAAATGCATACGCACTTTTTGGCCAACCAAGCAAGCTTGCAAAGGAAATCTGCACTACAATGAAGTCTCACTTCCCCCCGGTCAAAAGGGCCATCGGAAAAAAGTGTAAAATCCAGAAAGGCAGGACAGGCCATGGGGAACTGGGAGCCTTGTTATGCTGATGGGCGGGATGTAAATTGCCAACAGACACTCGGGAGAAGTGTATGGTGTTTCCTGAAACATCTAAAAAACAAAGCAACAGAGCCTAGGGCACTTCCACTTATGGTCCTATAGCTTAGGAAAATTAAAATAAAAAAGACACAGCCACCCCAAAGTTTGGGACGCCTCTGTTTACAAGAACCTCGTTTACATTACAAGTTCAACATCGCAGAAAGTGAAAAATGGATAAAGAAGTTGTGGTATTTACTTACAAAGCAATGTCACTCAGCAATGAAATCTATGTCATCTGGCCCGTAGCAGCACAATGAGTGGATTCAGGTATGATGATTCTAACTGAAATAAGTCACACAGAAAAGGAAACATCATAAGATATCAGTAATACACGGAATGTAAACTGGGCTACACAGGAACTGAATTCCAAAACAGAACAGGGTCTCAAATTTAGAAAACCAACTTATGATTGCTTAAGGGGAAAGGTGAGTTGGGGTGCTGCATAAAACCAGAGATTGAAATGAGCACAGATAAAGTTCCTTAAGCCAAATATGGAATAGACAAGAGCTACTCCTTGCTCAACGAAATGGACTCAACACCGCATATTAAACGCCTAAGAATGTACCTGACTAGTAAGTATCTTAAAACCTATGGATTGCTATGTCTCCGAAAGAGAATCAAGCATGTGTAGAGGGACATAAACGCAGCAGTGATAGGATTGGAGAGGTTCGGTGAGCAAATGAAGACCCTTTGAAGTCATATTGCATGGTACCCATTCCACGGGTTTCAACTACCCAGGTTTAAGGTATTCTTCCTTCAGCTAAAACATGCATGTGGAACCTAGAGTATGATCAACCATGTGATCGGGAGACGTGTTCAAATATGTCTCAGTTTTCGTACCCTGGTACTCGGGTGCAACATTCCAGACGCTTTACTAACACTCTCCCGACTTGGAGAGTCAGTCCCTTTAACCTCCTGTTTGGCCCAGTTTGCAATTTCTGCGGAAGATGAACAGGAATAGCGAGAACCAATGAGAGACTAGCTGGAGGTGTCTGGACGGGCAAATTTAACTCTCATTTCCCGCCAGGAAGAGGAAATAACCAAAGGCTCAGCGTGCCGTGCCGGAACCAGATTAGGGCCTGAAGCCATCCTGTGATGTTGCGGCCAGCTCACAAGAAAAGGAGTTGAAGAAAGGAGCTCAGGGGCACTGTAATTCACAAACCTGCAGAGTTATAAATGACAGCTATCGTCCAAAAATATACTGAAGTAAGGCTGCCAAGAGGACTTGAAAGCGGGGCAGAATTGCAGGAAACCGATTTCAGGAGGTAGACTGGAATTGCATTGAAAGCATAGGAAAAGAGGCAGAACGTCCACAATGATGCACTTGGCCAAAAAGGGCGTATGCGTTTTTTCCTGAATATATTCAGGAAAAAACGCATACGCCCTTTTTGGCCAACCAAGCAAGCTTGCAAAGGAAATCTGCACTACAATGAAGTCTGACTTCCCACCCCCGACGGTCAAAAGGGCCATCTGAAAAAAGTGTAAAATCCAGAAAGGCAGGACAGGTCATGGAGAACTGGGAGCCTTGTTATGCTGATGGGCGGGATGTAACTTGCCAACAGACACTCGGGAGAAGTGTATGGTGTTTCCTGAAACATCTAAAAAACAAAGCAACAGAGCCTAGGGCACTTCCACTTATGGTCCTATAGCTTAGGGAAATTAAAATGAAAAAGACACAGCCACCCCAAAGTTTGGGACGCCTCTGTTTACAAGAACCTCGTTTACCGTACAAGTTCAATATCACAGAAAGTGAAAAATGGATAAAGAACTTGTGGTACTTACGTACAATGCAGTATCACTCAGCAATGAAATCTATGTCATCAGGCCCGTAGCAGCATAATGAGTGGATTCAGGTACGATGATTCTAACTGAAATAAGTCACACAGAAAAGGAAACATCATAAGATATCACTAATACACGGAATGTAAACTGGGCTACACAGGAACTGAATTCCAAAACAGAACAGGATCTCAAATTTAGAAAACCAACTTATGCTTGCTTAAGGGTAAAGGTGAGTTGGGGTGCTGCATAAAACCAGAGATTGAAATGAGCACAGATAAAGTTCCTTAAGCCAAATACGGAATAGACAAGAGCTACTCCTTGCTCAACGAAATGGACTCAACACCGCATATTAAACGCCTAAGAATGTACCTGACTCTTAAGTATCTTAAAACCTATGGATTGCTATGTCTCCGAAAGAGAATCAAGCATGTGTACAGGGGCATAAACGCAGCAGTGATAGGATTGGAGAGGTTCGGTGAGCAAATGAAGACCCTTTGAAGTCATATTGCATGGTACCCATTCCACGGGTTTCAACTACCCAGGTTTAAGGTATTCTTCCTTCAGCTATAACATGCATGTGGAACCCAGAGTATGATCAACCGTGTGAACGGGAGACGTGTTCAAATATGTCTCAGTTTTCCTCCCCTGGTACTCGGGTGCAACATTCCAGACGCTTTACTAACACTCTCCCCACTTGGAGAGTCAGCGCCTTTAACCTCCTGTTTGGCCCAGTTTGCAATTTCTGCGGAAGATGAACAGGAATAGGGAGAACCAATGAGAGACTAGCTGGAGGTGTCTGGACGGGCAAATTTAACTCTCGTTTCCCACCAGGAAGAGGAATTAACCAAAGGCTCAGCGTGCCGTGCCGGAACCAGATTAGGGCCTGAAGCCATCCTGCGGTGTTGCGGCCAGGTCACAAGAAAGCGAGTTGAAGAAAGGAGCTCAGGGGCACTGTAATTCACAAACCTGCAGAGTTATAAATGACAGCTATCGTACAAAAATATACTGAAGTAAGGCTGCCAAGAGGACTTGAAAGCGGGGCAGAATTGCAGGAAACCGATTTCAGGAGGTAGACTGGAATTGCATTGAAAGCATAGGAAAAGAGGCAGAACGTCCACAATGATGCACTTGGCCAAAAAGGGCGTATGCGTTTTTTCCTGAATATATTCAGGAAAAAACGCATACGCCCTTTTTGGCCAACCAAGCAAGCTTGCAAAGGAAATCTGCACTACAATGAAGTCTTACTTCCCCCCAGTCAAAAGGGCCATCTGAAAAAAGTG
This sequence comes from Globicephala melas, assembly GCF_963455315.2. NCBI lineage: Eukaryota > Metazoa > Chordata > Mammalia > Artiodactyla > Delphinidae > Globicephala > Globicephala melas. The sequence goes on along the minus strand of NW_027207439.1, from coordinate 303,310 downwards.
TAAAATCCAGAAAGGCAGGACAGGCCATGGAGAACTGGGAGCCTTGTTATGCTGATGGGCGGGATGTAAATTGCCAACAGACACTCGGGAGAAGTGTATGGTGTTTCCTGAAACATCTAAAAAACAAAGCAACAGAGCCTAGGGCACTTCCACTTATCGTCCTATAGCTTAGGGAAATTAAAATCAAAAAGACACAGCCACCCCAAAGTTTGGGACGCCTCTGTTTACAAGAACCTCGTTTACAGTACAAGTTCAACATCGCAGAAAGTGAAAAATGGATAAAGAACTTGTGGTACTTACGTACAATGCAGTATCACTCAGCAGTGAAATCTATGTCATCTGGCCCGTAGCAGCATAATGAGTGGATTCAGGTACGATGATTCTAACTGAAATAAGTCACACAGAAAAAGAAACATCATAAGATATCACTAATACACGGAATGTAAACTTGGCTACACAGGAACTGAATTCCAAAACAGAACAGGGTCTCAAATTTAGAAAACCAACTTATGCTTGCTTAAGGGGAAAGGTGAGTTGGGGTGCTGCATAAAACCAGAGATTGAAATGAGCACAGATAAAGTTCCTTAAGCCAAATATGGAATAGACAAGAGCTACTCCTTGCTCAACGAAATGGACTCAACACCCCATATTAAACGCCTAAGAATGTACCTGACTAGTAAGTATCTTAAAACCTATGGATTGCTATGTCTCCGAAAGAGAATCAAGCGTGTGTACAGGGGCATAAACGCAGCAGTGATAGGATTGGAGAGGTTCGGTGAGCAAATGAAGACCCTTTGAAGTCATATTGCATGGTACCCATTCCACGGGTTTCAACTACCCAGGTTTAAGGTATTCTTCCTTCAGCTAAAACATGCATGTGGAACCCAGAGTATGATCAACCGTGTGAACGGGAGACGTGTTCAAATATGTCTCAGTATTCCTCCCCTGGTACTCGGGTGCAACATTCCAGATGCTTTACTAACACTCTCCCCACTTGGAGAGTCAGCGCCTTTAACCTCCTGTTTGGCCCAGTTTGCAATTTCTGCGGAAGATGAACAGGAATAGGGAGAACCAATGAGAGACTAGCTGGAGGTGTCTGGACGGGCAAATTTAACTCTCGTTTCCCACCAGGAAGAGGAATTAACCAAAGGCTCAGCGTGCTATGCCGGAACCAGATTAGGGACTGAAGCCATCCTGCGGTGTTGCGGCCAGGTCACAAGAAAGCGAGTTGAAGAAAGGAGCTCAGGGGCACTGTAATTCACAAACCTGCAGAGTTATAAATGACAGCTATCATACAAAAATATACTGAAGTAAGGCTGCCAAGAGGACTTGAAAGCGGGGCAGAATTGCAGGAAACCGATTTCAGGAGGTAGACTGGAATTGCATTGAAAGCATAGGAAAAGAGGCAGAACGTCCACAATGATGCACTTGGCCAAAAAGGGCGTATGCGTTTTTTCCTGAATATATTCAGGAAAAAACGCATACGCCCTTTTTGGCCAACCAAGCAAGCTTGCAAAGGAAATCTGCACTACAATGAAGTCTCACTTCCCCCCGGTCAAAAGGGCCATCTGAAAAAAGTGTAAAATCCAGAAAGGCAGGACAGGTCATGGAGAACTGGGAGCCTTGTTATGGTGATGGGCGGGATGTAAATTGCCAACAGACACTGGGGAGAAGTGTATGGTGTTTCCTGAAACATCTAAAAAACAAAGCAACAGAGCCTAGGGCACTTCCACTTATGGTCCTATAGCTTAGGGAAATTAAAATGAAAAAGACACAGCCACCCCAAAGTTTTGGACGCCTCTGTTTACAAGAACCTCGTTTACCGTACAAGTTCAATATCACAGAAAGTGAAAAATGGATAAAGAACTTGTGGTACTTACGTACAATGCAGTATCACTCAGCAATGAAATCTATGTCATCAGGCCCGTAGCAGCATAATGAGTGGATTCAGGTACGATGATTCTAACTGAAATAAGTCACACAGAAAAGGAAACATCATAAGATATCACTAATACACGGAATGTAAACTGGGCTACACAGGAACTGAATTCCAAAACAGAACAGGATCTCAAATTTAGAAAACCAACTTATGCTTGCTTAAGGGTAAAGGTGAGTTGGGGTGCTGCATAAAACCAGAGATTGAAATGAGCACAGATAAAGTTCCTTAAGCCAAATACGGAATAGACAAGAGCTACTCCTTGCTCAACGAAATGGACTCAACACCGCATATTAAACGCCTAAGAATGTACCTGACTCTTAAGTATCTTAAAACCTATGGATTGCTATGTCTCCGAAAGAGAATCAAGCATGTGTACAGGGGCATAAACGCAGCAGTGATAGGATTGGAGAGGTTCGGTGAGCAAATGAAGACCCTTTGAAGTCATATTGCATGGTACCCATTCCACGGGTTTCAACTACCCAGGTTTAAGGTATTCTTCCTTCAGCTATAACATGCATGTGGAACCCAGAGTATGATCAACCGTGTGAACGGGAGACGTGTTCAAATATGTCTCAGTTTTCCTCCCCTGGTACTCGGGTGCAACATTCCAGACGCTTTACTAACACTCTCCCCACTTGGAGAGTCAGCGCCTTTAACCTCCTGTTTGGCCCAGTTTGCAATTTCTGCGGAAGATGAACAGGAATAGGGAGAACCAATGAGAGACTAGCTGGAGGTGTCTGGACGGGCAAATTTAACTCTCGTTTCCCACCAGGAAGAGGAATTAACCAAAGGCTCAGCGTGCCGTGCCGGAACCAGATTAGGGCCTGAAGCCATCCTGCGGTGTTGCGGCCAGGTCACAAGAAAGCGAGTTGAAGAAAGGAGCTCAGGGGCACTGTAATTCACAAACCTGCAGAGTTATAAATGACAGCTATCGTACAAAAATATACTGAAGTAAGGCTGCCAAGAGGACTTGAAAGCGGGGCAGAATTGCAGGAAACCGATTTCAGGAGGTAGACTGGAATTGCATTGAAAGCATAGGAAAAGAGGCAGAACGTCCACAATGATGCACTTGGCCAAAAAGGGCGTATGCGTTTTTTCCTGAATATATTCAGGAAAAAACGCATACGCCCTTTTTGGCCAACCAAGCAAGCTTGCAAAGGAAATCTGCACTACAATGAAGTCTTACTTCCCCCCAGTCAAAAGGGCCATCTGAAAAAAGTGTAAAATCCAGAAAGGCAGGACAGGCCATGGAGAACTGGGAGCCTTGTTATGCTGATGGGCGGGATGTAAATTGCCAACAGACACTCGGGAGAAGTGTATGGTGTTTCCTGAAACATCTAAAAAACAAAGCAACAGAGCCTAGGGCACTTC